>NC_057809.1:546543779-546779268 GCF_018294505.1 Triticum aestivum | reverse complement strand
CCACGGGCCCCGCGGGCCGGCGGCGGCGGGAGGCCACGAAGTGGGCTCGGCCGCCACATGGCGGCTCGGGACTGGCGGCGGCGGTTGTGTCCGGCCGGGTTCGGACACGTCCGGTGCGGCGGGAGGGAAAATTTAGGGTTAGGGGAAGAGGAGATCCGGGATTTTCGGGAGGGGTCTATATATAGAGGTAGGAGGAGCTAGGAAGCTCCAAATGAGGTGCGGTTTGCGGCCACGCGATCGTGATCGAACGCTCTAGATGATAAGAGAGGTTTAGGTGGGTTTTGGACCACTTTGGAGGGGTGTTGGGCTGCAACACACACGAGGCCTTTTCGGTCCCTCGGTTAACCGTTGGAGTATCAAACGAAGTCCAAATGGCACGAAACTTGACAGGCGGTCTACCGATAGTAAACCAAGGCCGCATGGCAAGTCTCGGTCCAATCCGGAAATGTATAATGCCCACACACGAAAAGAGGTAGAAAGGGACACCGGAGGACATAGGAGCGCCGGAATGCAAAACGGACAACGGGGAAAAAGCTCGGATGCATGAGACGAACGTGTATGCAAATGCAATGCACATGATGACATGATATGAGATGCATGACAAATACCAAAACACATGGAGACAAAAAACCCAACAACAAGGAAATAATATAACTTAGTGCCGGAAACGGCAAGAGTTGGAATACAAATAAGGTAAATTACATCCGGGGTGTTACACTCATATTTGCAACTCAAAAGAGGGGCTACAGATTAAATGAAGATTGGCTAAGGACGAGGTGACGATGCACGTGGGAAATGGTTTGAAAGTCGATGTGATCGCCGTCAGCACGCTACCTCTACATCTACCGTCGGGGTTAGTTTTAGACCTAAATAATTATTATTTGGTGCCAGCGTTGAGCATGAACATTATATCTGGATCTTGTTTGATGCGAGACGGTTATTCATTCAAATCAGAGAATAATGGTTGTTCTATTTATATGAGTAATATCTTTTATGGTCATGCACCCTTGATGAGTGGTCTATTTTTGTTGAATCTCGATTGTAGTGATACACATATTCATAATATTGAAGCCAAAAGATGCAAAGTTCATAATGATAGTGCAACTTATCTGTGGCACTGCAGTTTAGGTCATATTGGTGTAAAGCGCATGAAGAAACTCCATGCTGATGGGCTTTTGGAATCACTTGATTGTGAATCACTTGATGCTTGCGAACCATGCCTCATGAGCAAGATGACTAAGACTCCGTTCTCTGGAACAATGGAGCGAGCAACTGACTTATTGGAAACAATACATACTGATGTATATGGTCCAATGAGTGTTGAGGCTCGCGGCGGGTATCGTTATTTTCTGACCTTCACAGATGATTTGATCATATATGGGTATATCTACTTAATAAACATAAGTCTGAAACATCTGAAAAGTTCAAAGAATTTCAGAGTGAAGTAGAAAATCATCGTAACAAGAAAATAAAGTTTCTACGATCTGATTGTGGAGGTGAATATTTGAGTTATGAGTTTGGTCTTCATTTGAAACAATGTGGAATAGTTTCGCAACTCACGCCACCTGGAACACCACAGCGTAATGGTGTATCTGAACGTCGTAACCGTACTTTGTTAGATATGGTGCAATCTATGATGTCTCTTACTTATTTACCGCTATTGTTTGGGGGTTATGCTTTAGAGACGGCTCCATTCACGTTAAATAGGGCACCATCTAAATCCATTGAGACAATAACATATGAACCGTGGTTTGGCAAGAAACCTAAGTTGTCGCTTCTTAAAGTTTGGGGTTGCGATGCTTAGGTGAAAAAGTTTCAGCCTGATAAGCTCAAACACAAATCGGAGAAGTGCGTATTCATAGGATACCCAAAAGAAACTGTTGGGTACACCTACTATCATAGATCCAAGGGCAAGATCTTTGTTGCTAAGAGTGAATCCTTTCTAGAGAAGGAGTTTCTCTCGAAAGAAGTGAGTGGGAGGAAAGTAGAACTTGATGAGGTAATTGTACCTTCTCCCGATTTGGAAAGTAGTTCATCAAAGAAATCAGTTCCGGTGATTCCTACACCAATTAGTGAGGAAGCTAATGATGATTATCATGAAACTTCTGATCAAGTTACTACCAAACCTCGTAGGTTAACCAGAGTACGATCCGCACCAGAGTGGTATGATAATCCTGTTCTGGAGGTCATGTTACTTGACCATGATGAACCTACGAACTATGAGGAAGCGATGATGAGCCCTGATTCCAAAAAATGGCTTGAGGCCATGAAATCTGAGATGGGATCCATGTATGAGAACAAAGTGTGGACTTTGGTTGACTTGCCTGATAATAGGCAAGCAATAGAGAATAAATGGATCTTCTCACCTGTAGCGATGCTTAAGTATGTCCAAATCATGTTATCAATTGCCACATTTTATGATTATGAAATTTGGAAAATGGATGTCAAAATTGCATTCCTTAATGGATATCTTAAAGAAGAATTGTATATGATGCAACCAGAAGGTTTTGTCGATCCAAAAGGTGCTAACAAAGTATGCAAGCTCCAGCGATCCATTTATGGACTAGTGCAAGCCTCTCGGAGTTGGAATATACGCTTTGATAGTGTGATCAAAGCATATGGTTTTATACAATCTTTTGGAGAAGCATGTATTTACAAGAAAGTGAGTGGGAGCTCCGTAGCATTTCTAATATTATATGTGGATGACATATTGTGGATTGGAAATGATAAATAATTTCTGGATAGCATAAAAGGATACTTGAATAAGAATTTTTCAATGAAAGACCTCGGAGAAGCTGCTTATATATTAGGCATCAAGATCTATAGAGATAGATCAAGACGCTTAATTGGACTTTCACAAAGTACATACCTTGATAAAGTTTTGAAGAAGTTCAAAATATATCAGTCAAGAAAGGGTTCTTGCCTCTATTACAAGGTGTGAAGTTGAGTCAGACTCAGTGCCCGACCACTTCAGAAGATAGAGAGAAAATGGAAGTCATTCCCTATGCCTCAGCCATAGGTTCTATCATGTATGCAATGCTGTATACCAGACCTAATGTGTGTCTCACTATTAGTTTAGCAGGGAGGTACCAAAGTAATCCAGGAGTGGATCACTGGACAGCGGTCAAGAACATCCTGAAATACCTGAAAAGGACTAAGGATATGTTTCTCATATATGGAGGTGACAAAGAGCTCATCGTAAATGGTTACGTTGATGCAAGCTTTGACACTGATCCGGACGATTCTAAATCGCAAACCGGATACGTGTTTTTACTAAACGGTGGAGCTGTCAGTTGGTGCAGTTCTAAACAAAGCGTCGTGGTGGGATCTACATGTGAAGCAGAGTACATAGCTGCTTCGGAAGCAGCAAATGAAGGAGTCTGGATGAAGGAGTTCATATCCGATCTAGGTGTCATACCTAGTGCATCGGGTCCAATGAAAATCTTTTGTGACAATACTGGTGCAATTGCCTTGGCAAAGGAATCCACATTTCACAAGAGAACCAAGCACATCAAGAGATGCTTCAATTCCATCCGGGATCTAGTCCAGGTGGGAGACATAGAGATTTGCAAGATACATACGGATCTGAATGTAGCAGACCCATTGACTAAGCCTCTTCCACGAGCAAAACATGATCAGCACCAAGGCTCCATGGGTGTTAGAATCATTACTGTGTAATCTAGATTATTGACTCTAGTGCAAGTGGGAGACTGAAGGAAATATGCCCTCGAGGCAATAATAAAGTTATTATTTATTTCCTTATATCATGATAAATGTTTATTATTCATGCTAGAATTGTATTAACCGGAAACATAATACTTGTGTGAATACATAGACAAACAAAGTGTCACTAGTATGCCTCTACTTGACTAGCTCGTTAATCGAAGATGGTTATGTTTCCTAACCATAGACATGAGTTGTCATTTGATTAACGGGATCACATCATTAGGAGAATGATGTGATTGACATGACCCATTCCATTAGCTTAGCACCCGATCGTTTAGTATGTTGCTATTACTTTCTTCATGACTTATACATGTTCCTATGACTATGAGATTATGCAACTCCCATTTACCGAAGGAACACTTTGCGTGCTACCAAACGTCACAACGTAACTGGGTGATTATAAAGGTGTTGTACAGGTGTCTCCAAAGGTACATGTTGGGTTGGCATATTTCGAGATTAGGATTTGTCACTCCGATTGTCGGAGAGGTATCTCTGGGCCCTCTCGGTGATTCACATCACTTAAAGCCTTGCAAGCAATACAACTAATAAGTTAGTTGCAAGATGATGTATTACAGAACGAGTAAAGAGACTTGCCGGTAACGAGATTGAACTAGGTATTGAGATACCGACGATCGAATCTCGGGCAAGTAACATATACAATCTCAGGTATTGATAAAGTTTTGAAGAAGTTCAAAATATATCAGTCAAGAAAGGGTTCTTGCCTCTATTACAAGGTGTGAAGTTGAGTCAGACTCAATGCCCGACCACTTCAGAAGATAGAGAGAAAATGGAAGTCATTCCCTATGCCTCAGCCATAGGTTCTATCATGTATGCAATGTTGTGTACCAGACCTGATGTGTGTCTCATTATTAGTTTAGCAGGGAGGTACCAAAGTAATCCAGGAGTGGATCACTAGACAGCGGTCAAGAACATCCTGAAATACCTGAAAAGAGCTCGTCGTAAATGGTTACGTAGATGCAATCTTTGACACTGATCTGGATGACTCTAAGTCACAAACCGGAAACGTATTTATATTGAATGGCGGAGCTGTCAGTTGGTGCAGTTCCAAGCAGAGCGCCGTGGCGGGATCTACGTGTGAAGCGGAGTACATAGCTACATCGGAAGCAGCAAATGAAGGAGTCTGGATGAAGGAGTTCATATCCAATCTAGGTGTAATACCAAGTGCATAGGGTCCAATGAAAATCTTTTATGACAATACTGGAGCAATAGCCTTGGCGAAGGAATCCAGATTTCACAAGAGAACCAAACACATCAGGAGACGCTTCAATTCCATCCGCGATCAAGTCAAGGAGGGAGACATGGAGATTTGCAAAATACATACGGATCTGAATGTTGCAGACTCGTTGACTAAGCCTCTTCCACGAGCAAAACATGATCAGCACCAAGACTCCATGGGTGTTAGAATCATTACTATGTAATCTAGATTATTGACTCTAGTGCAAGTGGGAGACTAAAGGAAATATGCCCTAGAGACAATAATAAAGTTGTTATTTATATTTCCTTATATCATGATAAATGTTTATTATTCATGCTAGAATTGTATTAACCGGAAACTTAGTACATGTGTGAATACATAGACAAACAGAGTGTCCCTAGTATGCCACTACTTGACTAGCTCGTTAATGAAAGATTATTAAGTTTCCTGACCATAAACATGTGTTGTCATTTGATGAATGGGGTCACATCATTAGAGAATAATGTGATGGACAAGACCCATCCGTTAGCTTATAATGATCGTTTAGTATTATTGCTATTGCTTTCTTCATGACTTATACATATTCCTCTGACTATGAGATTATGCAACCCCTGAATACCGGAGGAACACTTTGTGTGCTATCAAATGTCACAACGTAACTGGTTGATTATAAAGATGCTCTACAGGTGTCTCCGATGGTGTTTGTTGAGTTGGCATAGATCGAGATTAGGATTTGTCACTCCGTGTATCGGAGAGGTATCTCTGGGTCCTCTCGGTAATGCACATCACTATAAGCCTTGAAAGCAATGTGACTAATGAGTTAGTTATGGTATGATGCATTACGGAACGAGTAAAGAGACTTGCCGGTAACGAGATTGAACTAGGTATAATGATACCGACGATCGAATCTCGGGTAACTAACATACCGATGACAAAGGGAATGATGTATGTCGTTATCTGGTTTGACCGATAAAGATCTTCGTAGAATATGTAGGAGCCAATATGAGCATCCAGGTTCCACTATTGGTTATTGACCGGAGATGTGTCTCGGTCATGTCTACATAGTTCTCGAACCCGTAGAGTCCGCACGCTTAACGTTCGATGACGATTTGTATTATGAGTTATGTGATTTGATGACCGAAGTTTGTTCGGAGTCCCGGATGATATCACAGACGCGATGAGGAGTCTCGAAATGGTCAATAGGTATAGATTCATATATTGGAAGGTTGCATTTGGACATCGGAATGGTTCCGAGTGGTCGGGCATTTTTTTGGAGTACCGGGAGGTTATCGGAACCCCCCGGGGAAGTTAATGGGCCTTAGTGGGCTTTAGTGGAGAGAGGGAAGAAGGGCCATGAGGTGGCGCATGGCTCCGCCTGCCCAAACCAAATTGGACAAGGGGTGGGGGCGCGGCCCCCTCCTTCCTTCTCCTTCTCCCACTACAAAAAAGACACATCCGTGACATTTTGGGTCGAATGAAATTTTTTTCTGTCATACTAATGACACTTCTATGACGATAATTGTGACAAAACCTGGTATCATCATAGATGTGGTGGGGTCCTACTTCTATGACAAAAAATCATGACAGAAAATGGGCTTTTCGTCCTGGGCGTGCCGGAGACGCGGCTGCATGACATTCTTTGGGCCGTCCATGACGGAAAAAACCGTGGTAGAAGTGAGGGCGAGGAAAATATCGGGTCGTTCCCGATTACGGTGGGTGGTCGGGCCGAGCGATGCGCATTTCCCTCGTACATGCATGTGCATGGGTGTGAGGCGTTGGGCTCTAACTGAACCCGAGCGATTGCACTGCAGGCTACGCATTACTGAACCCGAGCGATCGATCGATGGCTGTTAACTGAACCCGATCGAGTGATTCCTTCGCTACTACTGCTAACTGAAGCCGATCGATGCTGCCTCTGGATGAACAGTGAGCGTTGCTGGGGGGTTTGGATGAACAGTTCCCGGTGGGGGTGGATGAACAGGACCCCATGGTGTTGCCTCTGGATGAACAGGACCCCGATCGATCGAGCCGGTTGGGGCTGGATGAATAGGACCCATGGAGGGCAGGATGAACAGGGCCCCGTGGAGGGCTGGATGAACAGTAGACGGTGGAGGGCTGGATGAACAGTAGCCCCGTGGAGGGGTGGTTGAACAGGAGCCCGTGGATAGGGATGGTTGAACAGTATCCGGTGGAGTAGCGCGCGGTGGAGGCTGGATGAACAGGAACCCGTGGATGGACAGTCGCAGGTGGAGGCTGGAGGGGGTCGATGGTGGAGATGAACAGTATCCCGTGGAGTCCCATTTTGCGGTACGCCACACCCCTCCCGATGAACAGGACCCCCGTTTGGACCGTAGCGCTCCAACACAAGTCTGTTTCCTCCGTTTTGCGGTACGCCACACCCCTCCAGATCAACAGGACCCCCGTTTCGATCGTAGGAGGTCTGTTTCCTCCATTTTGCGGTACGCCAGACCCCTCTCGATGAACAGGATCCTGTTTCGACCGTGGTCGGTCGAACACAAGGCTGTTTCCTCCATTCTGCGGTACGCCAGGCCTCACTTCCATCGGTTGTTCCGTCCAAGCCCTCCCGATGAACACGATGACGCATTCCGTTCCGACCCAGCCGGTTGGCTCCCCATGAACATGAAGACGACGCAGTTTCTTTGTTCCGACCCTGCCATGTACACGAGCCCTGGCCGTACGTATGCGCGAGTAGGCGTTCGAGACCCTGCCCGTATGTACATACGTGGCCGTATTTTCTTTCTTGCACACTGGCCACTTTACGTACGTGTACATGCTACGTGCGCGCCTCTACTACGACACGTGCGCGTCTCTACATCGACCAGTATGTACGTACATGTTCGCGACCAGAATGACAACGCTACGTACGCTTCGACCAGGTGGGTCCTGACTATCAAGCACTTCCCTGCGTGCGAAGATGTAGCAGGTGGGTTCCAGCAGTTAGGGGGGCGAATCTTTTTTTTGCCCGGACGCACTTCCTTGCGTGCGAAGATGTAGCTGGTAGGTCCCAGCAATCAGGGGAAAACATTTTATTCGCGAAGATGTAGCTGGTAGGTCCCTGCTGTCAGGTGGAGGAATAATTATTTTGCGTGTAATAAGGAGGCACTTCCTTGCGGCCGCCATGGACCCAACTGTCAGCCTCTTCACGAACAGTACTCTTCTGATGGAAGTCGTTCCTTGACCACGTTGACCATGCCACGCCGACAGCACCAGGGCGGTGGACGAAGGCGAGGCCTAGGAAGGGGACAATGCAGAGCCGGGGAAGATGCGGCAGTGGAAGCCCGCGCGGAGAGGAGTATGAGGGTTCGCTGGTTCGGCTGCGGTGTGAGGCTACCGTTGCCACAGGGCCTGGCCAGCTGTGGGAATAGTAGGGGGCGGTGAGGCCTTTGCGGCAGCACAGCCGGCCACGAGAGGCGGGAGCATGCAGCACGACCAACGCTGCTTTGGGCAGCTGGAGCAAGAAGACCAGAGGTTGAAGAAGCACTACGGCCGTTGGATGGAAATCGTACGGTCACTGGAGGTAGAATCGTTCATATTGACTAAGTTGACAAAGCACTCTGTCCCCGTCAACTTAGTAGGCCCACAAGTCAGCCTCCCACCAATGTGGGTCCCAACTAGCAGGGAGAGCATTCATTTTTTTGTGCGTAATAAGGAGGCACCTCCTGTGGGTCCGAGCTGACAGCGGGGGGAATGTTTTTTTCGTGAAATACATTGGCCCGTTCGGTGGGTCCCAGCAGTCAGGGGGAAACGTTTTTTCACCAAATATGGTGGCCCATCTGGTGGGTCCCTGCTGTCAGGTGGAGGAATAATTATTTTCCGCGTAATAAGGAGGCACTTCCTTGCGGCTGCCGTGGACCCAGCTGTCAGCCTCTCCGCGTACATTACTCTTCCGATGGAAGTCCTTCCTTGACCACGTTGACCATGCCGTGCTGAGAGCACCAGGGCGGTGGACGACGGCGAGGCCTAGGAAGGGGACGACGCGGAGCCGGGGAAGACGCGGCAGTGCATGCCCACATGGAGAGGAGTATGAGGGTTCACTAGTTCGGCTGCGGTGTGAGGCTGTCATCGTCGCAGAATAACAGGGGGTGTGGGTGAGTGGAGGGATGCTTGTCGGTGTCAAAACCGGCAGATCTCGGGTAGGGGGTCCCGAACTGTGCGTCTAAGATTGATGGTAACAAGAGACGGGGGACACGATATTTACCCAGGTTCGGGCCCTCTCTATGGAGGTAATACCCTACGTCTTGCTTGATTGGTATTGATGAATATGGGTGTTACAAGAGTTGATCTACCACGAGATCATAATAGCTACACCCTAGAAGTCTAGCCTACATGGGTATGGTAAGGAGTATATTTGGTGTCCTTTCCGTAATATCCCCTTCGGTTTATATAGACACTGAGGGGACCTAGGGTTTACATGGAGTCGGTAACATAAGAAGGAACCTTTGGTCGCCAAGCTTGCCTTCCATGTCAAGTAGAGTCCAATCCGGACATGGTGCAGTCTTCGGCCTTCATGTCTTCACAGCCCATCAGTCTGGCCCATGGATAATAGGCCGGACGCCCAAGGACCCCTTAGTCCAGGACTCCCTTAGTAGCCCCTGAACATGGCTTCAATGACGAGGAGTCCGGCGCGCAAATTTGTCTTCGGCATTGCAAGGCGGGTTCCCTCCTTCCGAACTCCAGAATAGTCTTTGGATGAAGTAAGTATATCCAGACCTGCGTATATATTGGCAGAGAATATAATACCCCCACGAGCCCAACTTGTTCATAACTGCTCATGACATCATAACATGCCTACCCAGTTACTATTTCCAACCGTCGGCTAGCGAGCCGCCCCACGTCTCGGGGTGCGGTTTTGCTGGCACGTCTCGTGAAGGCAGAGATCGTGTCCCTTTATTTACGGGATTTTCATTAATGCAGGTGTGGGTAACCCAACCGTCCCCTGGGTACAACTCCTTGGTGATAGGTAAGTTTAGAGACCCCGGGGGAGACGCCCAGTATTCGGGGCCTTTATATAGAGACCCAGTCTCGTCTTGTACCCTTGCGCTTGCTCCTTCCTCAATCCCAGCCACCCCAAGTTCCAACCCTCGGGTTCCAATCCCCACCAGTCGTAGTCATGTCCGGATCCAACCGTCAGGGCCGGTGGGTGGCTTCTTCTGTCACAGAGGAGGATATTGCGAAGCTCCGCGTAGCGAGGTACCTGACCTCGGAAATCTTTCATCGGCTTTCGGCACAAGGGCAAGTCATACCGACCCCCAGATATGGTGAGAGGGTAGTATTTGTGTCCCACTTCCTTCACAGGCTAGGGTTCGCGCTTAACCCCTTCATCCGAGGGCTCATGTTTTACTATGGGGTAGATTTTCATGATCTGGCCCCGGACTGTGTTCTCCTCATCTCGGCATTTATCGTCACGTGTGAGGCCTTACTCCGGACTCCTTCGCACTTTGGTTTGTGGCTCAAGACCTTCGATGTGAGGCTGTAGGTGGCAGAGGAGGAGCAGGCGGAGTGCGGCAGCGTCATAATAGGCAAGCTGGTCAGCGCAGTTTGGCCCGAAGGATCTTTCGCTAAATCTTCCGACATATGGCCGCAGGGGTGGTTTTATATCAATGAACCGCAGGGCCCCAAGTGGGCGGCTACACCTGCGTTCCGGCCTAGCCCTCCAATTCAGCTCGCTTCGTGGGTCAATAAGGGATTGGACTGGGGATCCATCAATGAAGTGCAGACTCTGCAAAGTCGCATCTGGAGCCTTACCGAGAAGGGTATCGATCTCGTGAACGTCGTTCAAATACTGCTAGTCCGCCGGATCCTGCCATGTCATCGGCGGCCTCTTCGTATGTGGGAGTTTAACCCAGAAGGGCGGCGGACTCTACAGCACTTCTTCGGCACTACGCACGAAGGAATGTGGAAATTATATTTCGAGAAATGAGAGCAATGGCCGGACACCACCGAAGACATTGGCCTTGACTGCAATCATCCAGACACTTCGGTAAGTATTCAATATCCGAACACCTTCCATTCAGGCACCTATTAACAAGATACTGAACAATCAGTCCCTGTACAGGACTGGATAAAGAAAGCGGTGCTAATCTGGTGTCCGGTGCCTCTTCCCGAAGGCCCTGCGACCGACCTGCTGACAAGAATGCTGATCCCGACACCATACCAGGTGGCTGCGTTCGGGGAAACCGAAATCCTTTTGCCCAAGGGCAAGAGTGCATAGGTGCTACCTCTTGAGCACTGCGTTGGTTTTCCCCGAAGAGGAAGGGATGATGGAGCAAAGTAGTGTAAGTATTTCCCTCAGTTTTTTAGAACCAAGGTATCAATCCAGTAGGAGGCTACGCGTGAGTCCCTCGTACCTGCACAAAACAAATAAATCCTCGCAACCAACGCAAATAGGGGTTGTCAATCCCTATAAGGCCACTTACGAGAGTGAGATCTGATAGATATGATAAGATAATATTTTTGGTATTTTCATGATAATGATGCAAAGTAAAAAAAGGCAAAGTAAATAGCAAAGGAAATGAATAAGTAGTAGGAGATTAATATGATGAAGATAGACCCGGGGGCCATAGGTTTCACTAGTGGCTTCTCTCTAGAGCATAAGTATTCTACGGTGGGTGAACAAATTACTGTTGAGCAATTGACAGAATTGAGCAGAGTTATGAGAATATCTAGGTATGATCATATATATAGGCATCACGTCCGACACAAGTAGACCGACTCCTGCCTGCATCTACTACTATTACTCCACTCATCGACCGCTATCCAGCATGCATCTAGAGTATTAAGTTAAAAACAGAGTAACGCCTTAAGCAAGATGACATGATGTAGATGGATACACTCATGCAATATGAAGAAAACCCCATCTTGTTATCCTCGATGGCAAAAATACAATACGTGCCTTGCTGCCCCTACTGTCACTAGGAAAGGACACCGCAAGATTGAACCCAAAGCTAAGCACTTCTCCCATTGCAAGAAAGATCAATCTAGTAGGCCAAACCAAACTGATAATTCGAAGAGATTTGCAAAGATAACCAATCATACATAAAAGAATTCAGAGAAGATTCAAATATTATTCATAGCTAGACTTGATCATAAACCCACAATTCATCGATCTCAACAAACACACCGCAAAAAGAAGATTACATCGAATAGTTCTCCATAAGAGAGGGGGAGAACATTGTATTGAGATCCAAAAAGAGAGAAGAAGCCATCTAGCTACTAACTATGGACCCGTAGGTCTGAGGTAAACTACTCACACTTCATCAGAGGGGCTATGGTGTTGACGTAGAAGCCCTCCGTGATCGATGCCCCCTCCGGCGGAGCTCCGGAACAGGCCACAAGATGGGATCTCGTGGATACAGAAAGTTGCAGCGGTGGAATTAGGTTTTTGGCTCCGTATCTGGTTGTTTGGGGGTACGTAGGTATATATAGGAGGAAGGAGTACATCGGTGGAGCAATAGGGGGCCCACGAGGGTGGAGGGCGCGCCTGGGGGGTAGGTGCGCCCCCTACCTCGTGGCCTCATGTTTCTTTTCTTGACTTAGGGTCCAAGTCTCCCGGATCATAATCTTCCTAAAAATCACATTCTCGAAGGTTTCATTCCGTTTGATATTCCTTTTCTTCAAAACCCTAAAACAGGCAAAAAAACAGCAATTCTGGGTTGGGCCTCCGGTTAATAGGTTAGTCCCAAAAATAATATAAAAGTGGATAATAAAGCCCAATAATGTCCAAACAGTAGATAATATAGCATGGAGCAATCAAAAATTATAGATACGTTGGAGACGTATCAGGCATCCCCAAGCTTAATTCCTGCTCGTCCTCGAGTAGGTAAATGATAAAAAATAGAATTTTTGATGCGGAGTGCTACTTGGCATAATTTTAATGTAATTCTTCTTAATTGTTGTATGAATATTCAGATCTGAAAATTCAAGACAAAAGTTCATATTGACATAAAAATAATAATACTTCAAGCATACTAACAAAGCAATTAGTCTTGTCAAAATAACATGGCCAAAGAAAGTTATCCCTACAAAATCATATAGTCTGGCTATGCTCCATCTTCACCATACAAAATATTTAAATCATGCACAACCCCAATGACAAGCCAAGCAATTGTTTCATACTTTTGACATTCTCAAAAAAAATTCAATCTTCACGCAATACATGAGCGTGAGCCATGGACATAGCACTGTAGGTGGAATAGAACGGTGGTTGTGGAGAAGACAAAAAGGGAGAAGATAGTCTCACATCAACTAGGTGTATCAATGGGCTATGGAGATGCCCATCAATAGATATCAATGTGAATGAGTAGGGATTGCCATGCAACGGATGCAATAGAGCTATAAGTATATGAAAGCTCAAAAGGAAACTAAGTGGGTGTGCATCCAACTTGCTTGCTCATGAAGACGTAGGGCATTTTGAGGAAGCCCATCATTGGAATATACAAGACAAGTTCTATAATGAAAAGTTCCCACTAGTATATGAAAGTGATATCATGAGAGACTCTCTACTATGAAGATCATGGTGCTACTTTGAAGCACAAGTGTGGTAAAAGGATAGTAACATTGTACCTTCTCTCTTTTTCCCTCATTTTTTTTATTTGGGCCTTTTTTCTTTTTTTTATGGCCTCTTTTCTTTCTCTCTTTTTTTCGTCCGGAGTCTCATCCCGACTTGTGGGGGAATCATAGTCTCCATCATCCTTTCCTCACTGGGACAATGCTCTAATAATGATGATCATCACACTTTTATTTTTCTTACAACTCAACAATTACAACTCGATACTTAGAACAAAATATGACTCTATATGAATGCCTCCAGCGGTGTACCGGGATATGGAATGACTCATGAGTGACATGTATGAAAGAATTATGAATGGTGGCTTTGCCACAAATACGATGTCAACTACACGATCATGCTAAGCAATATGACAATGATGGAGTGTGTCATAATAAACGGAACGGTGGAAAGTTGCATGGCAATATATCTTGGAATGGCTATGGAAATGTCATAATAGGTAGGTATGGTGGCTGTTTTGAGGAAGGTATATGGTGGGTGTATGATACCGGTGAAAGGTGCGCGGTATAAGAGAGGCTAGCAAAGGTGGAAGGGTGAGAGTGCGTATAATCCATGGACTCAACATTAGTCATAAAGAACTCATATACTTATTGCAAAAATCTACAAGTTATCAAAGCAAAGTATTACACGCATGCTCCTAGGGGGATAGATTGGTAGGAAAAGACCATCGCTCGTCCCCGACCGCCACTCATAAGGAAGACAATAAAAAAATCATGCTCCGACTTCATCACATAACGGTTCACCATACATGCATGCTACGGGAATCACAAACTTTAACACACGTATTTCTCAAATTCACAACTACTCAACTAGCATGACTTTAATATCACCATCTCCATATCTCAAAACAATTATCAAGTATCAAACTTATCATAGTATTCAACACACTCATAAGAAAGTTTTATTATTAATCTTGTGTACCAAGCATATTAGGATTTTAAGCAAATTACCATGATATTAAGACTCTCAAAATAATCTAAGTGAATCATGAGAGATCAATAGTTTCTATAAAACAAATCCACCACCATGCTCTAAAATATATAAGTGAAGCACTAGAGCAAAATTATATAACTCAAAAGATATAAGCGAAGCACATAGAGTATTCTAGCAAATTCCAAATCATGTATGGATCTCTCAAAAGGTGTGTATAGCAAGGATGATTGTGGTAAACTAACAAGAAAAGACTCAAATAATACAAGACTCTCCAAGAAAAACACATATCATGTGGCAAATAAAAATATAGCTCCAAGTAAAGTTACCGATAGAAGTAGACGAAAGAGGGGATGCCTTCCGGGGCATCCCCATGCTTTAGCTTTTAGGTGTCCTTAGATTATATTGGGGGTGCCATGGGCATCCCCAAGCTTAGGCTCTTGCCACTCCTTGTTCCATAATCCATCAAATCTTTACCCAAAACTTGAAAACTTCACAACACAAAACTTAAAGTAGAAAATCTTGTGAGCTCCGTTAGCGAAAGAAAATAAAAGACCACTTCAAGGTACTATAATGAACTCATTATTTATTTATATTGGTGTTATACCTACTGTATTCCAACTTCTCTATGGTTTATAAACTATTTTACTAGCCATAGATTCATCAAAATAAGCAAACAACACACGAAAAACAGAATCTGTCAAAAACAGAACAGTCTGTAGTAATCTGTAGCTAGCGCAATATATGTAACCCCAAAAATTCTACAATAAATTGTTGGACTTGAGGAATTTATATATTAATCATCATCAAAAAGAATTAACTAAATATCACTTTCCAAATAAAAATGGCAGCAGTTCTCGTGAGCGCTAAAGTTTCTATTTTTTACAGCAAGTTCAACAAGACTTTCCCCAAGTCTTCCCAACGGTTGTACTTGGCACAAACACTAATTAAACACAAAAAACACAACCAAAACATAGGCTAGATAAATTATTTATTACTAAACAGGATAAAAAGCAAGGAATAAAAATAAAATTGGGTTGCCTCCCAACAAGCGCTATCGTTTAACGCCCCTAGCTAGGCATAACAAGCAAGAATAGATCTAGGTATTGCCATCTTTGGTAGGCAATTCATAAGTGGCTCTAATAATAGATTCATAAGGTAATTTAATTTTCTTTCTAGGAAAGTGTTCCATGCATTTCTTTAATGGAAATTGGAATCTAATATTTCCTTCCTTCATATCAATAATTGCACCAATCGTTCTAAGGAAAGGTCTACCAAGAATAATAGGACATGAAGGATTGCAATCTATGTCAACAACAATAAAATATACGAGCACATAATTCCTATTTTCCACAATAAGAATATCGTTAATTCTTCCCATAGGTTTCTTAATAGTGGAATCCGCAATGTGCAAATTTAGAGAGCAATCATCAAAATCACGGAAACCTAACAAATCACACAAAGTCTTTGGAATCGTGGAAACGCTAGCACCAAAATCACATAAAGCATAGCATTCATGATCTTTAATTTTGATTTTAAGAGTTTGTTCCCACTCATCATAAAGTTTTCTAGGGATAGAAACTTCCAATTCAAGTTTTTCTTTATAAGATTGCATCAAGGCATCAACGATATGTTTAGTAAACGCTTTATTTTGACTATAAGCGTGAGGAGAATTTAGCGCGGATTGCAACAAGGAAATACAATCAATCAAAGAGCAATTTGCATAGTTAAATTCCTTGAGATCCATAATAGTGGGTTTAGCAACACCTAGGGTTTTAATTTCTTCAATCCCACTTTTATCAAATTTAGCATCAAGATCAACAAATTCCGAATTCTTAGAATGCCTTCTAGGTCAAGGTGGATCACATTCAGTCCCATCATTATCAAGATTCATATTGCAAAACAAGGATTTAATAGGGGACACATCAATAACTTTTAGATCTTCATCTTTATTTTCATAGCAATCCGGTTTAGCGGCCATCTTATTAACTAAGGTATCTTGCCTATCCGAAATTTCAGCAGTTAACTTCTCAAGATGAGCAATTTGGGATCTTAAACCATCGAATTCTTTAGACATATCATCAAGCTCTTTATTCATAAAACTCATAAAAAATTCTGTTCTTTAAGCTCGTTTCTGAAGAAACTATTATGTTCAAACTGCAAGACCATAAAACTCCTGACATTGCTTTCGATCTCTTCTAGCCTTTTAAGGTGGAGATCACCAAATTTAGGTAGAGCCATAGAGGCAAGCAAGCAAACTAACACACAAGCAAACAAAAAGCAAGCAGGCAAAAAGAGGCAAATAGAGAAAGAGAGGGAGGATAGAGAGAGAGAGAGGGCGAATAAAATGGCAAGGGTGAAGTGGGGGAGAGGAAAATGAGAGGCAAATGGCAAATAATGTAATGCGGGAGATAAGGGTATGTGATGGGTACTTGGTATGTTGACTTTTGCGTAGACCTCCCCGGCAACGGCGCCAGAAATCCTTCTTCCTACCTCTTGAGCATTGCGTTGGTTTTCCCCGAAGAGGAAGGGATGATGCAGCAAGGTAGTGTAAGTATTTCCCTCAGTTTTTGAGAATCAAGGTATCAATCCAGTAGGAGGCTACGCGCGAGTCCCTCATACCTGCACAAAACAAATAAATCCTCGCAACCAACGCAAATAGGGGTTGTCAATCCCTACAAGGCCACTTACGAGAGTGAGATCTGATAGATATGATAAGATAATATTTTTGTTATTTTTATGATAAATATTCAAAGTAAAATAAAGGCAAAGGAAATAGCAAAGGAAATAACTAAGTAGTAGGAGATTAATATGATGAAGATAGACCCAGGGGCCATAGTTTTCACTAGTGGCTTCTCTTGAGAGCATAAGTATTCTACGGTGGGTGAACAAATTACTGTTGAGCAATTGACAGAATTGAGCATAGTTATGAGAATATCTAGGTATGATCATGTATATAGGCATCACGTCCGAGACAAGTAGACCGACTCCTGCCTACATCTACTACTATTACTCCACTCATCGACCGCTATCCAGCATGCATCTAGAGTATTAAGTTAAAAACAGAGTAACACCTTAAGCAAGATGACATGATGTAGAGGGATAGACTCATGCAATATGAAGAAAACCCCATCTTGTTATCCTCGATGGCAACAATACAATACGTGCCTTGCTGCCCCTAGTGTCACTGGGAAAGGACACCGCAAGATTGAACCCAAAGCTAAGCACTTCTCCCATTGCAAGAAAGATCAATCTAGTAGGCTAAACCAAACTGATAATTCGAAGAGACTTGCAAAGATAATCAATCAGACATAAAAGAATTCAGAGAAGATTCAAATATTATTCATAGATAGACTTGATCATAAACCCACAAGTCATCGGTCTCAACAAACACACCGCAAAAAGAAGATTACATCAAATAGTTCTCCACAAGAGAGGGGGAGAACATTGTATTGAGATCCAAAAAGAGAGAAGAAGCCATCTAGCTACTAACAATGGACCCGTAGGTCTGAGGTAAACTACTCACACGTCATCGGAGGGGCTATGGTGTTGATGTAGAAGCCCTCCGTGATCGATGCCCCCTCCAGCGGAGCTCCGGAACAGGCCCCAAGATGGGATCTCGTCGATTCAGAAAGTTGCGGCGGTGGAATTAGGTTTTCGGCTCTGTATCTGATCGTTTGGGGATACGTATGTATATATAGGAGGAAGGAGTACGTCGGTGGAGCAACAGGGGGCCCACGAGGGTGGAGGGCGCGCCTGGGGGGTAGGTGCACCCCCCTACCTCGTGGCCTCCTATTTCTTTTCTTGACGTAGGGTCCAAGTCTCCCAGATCATAATCTTCCTAAAAATCACGTTCCCGAAGGTTTCACTCCGTTTGGACTTCGTTTGATATTCCTTTTCTTCGAAACCCTAAAATAGGCAAAAAATAGCAATTCTGGGTTGGGCCTCCGGTTAATAGGTTAGTCCCAAAAATAATATAGAAGTGGATAATAAAGCCCAATAATGTCCAAAACTGTAGATAATATAGCATGGAGCAATCAAAAATTATAGATACGTTGGAGACGTATCAATAGGGGGCCCTCTAGGGCAAGAAGAGGGTCGCCTCCGAAGATCAGGAGGGGAATCCTTCCAAGAGAGGAAAAACGCCGTTGTCGAGCGGCTTGGGCCTGGCGAGCAAGGCTGCCGTAGAGTTTGATGACAAGGACTAACCTCAAGGCAGACCGTAAGCGAGGCTGGGGTACTTTAAACGCACCTCATTATTTTCCTATTAGTGAAGTAATCATCCGATATATGTTCGTCCACGCAGGTTAACGCTTGGTGCTTCTCAATTGTCCTCCTCCTCGGGAGATCTTCTTCCGGAGATGATGGAGAGTGACACGCCTTCTCCGGCCATGTCGCCCAATAGGGGAGATGATACCGAGGTATCGTCCCGACGTGCTCCTCCTGAACACCAAGTAGTACAGGAAGCGAAGCAGGTGTTACCCGAAGGCGGCGCCTCTGTCACTCGGGGTTCCGGGATCAAGACTGGCGTCCCCGAACCGTCTGGTTTATAGCCGGAGACGATTCTGGAGGAAAGTAAGCGGGTTCCTTCAGAGGAATGTCGTACTCCGGCGGCAGTTTCCGAAGACCCAGGAGCGCTGGACATGCTGGCGGGCTTGCTACGACGAGCATCCATTTCAGAAGAGCATCGTACCTTGATGGCTACGGTGGTCAAAAGGATTCTATCTGCGAAGAGTGGATTGAACGAGGCCTTCACGAGCCTTCTAAGAGGTTTGGAGGTTTGTGAGGTAGTTTTGTCAATTGAATTTATTGACAGAATGCACCTGTTGTATATGCAGTAGCCCCTGAGACTCGGATTATCTTCCAAAGGAAGCGATCGGAGGATCAAAGAGATATTGTCGGTGTCAAAACCGGTGGATCTCGGGTAGGGGGTCCCGAATTGTGCGTCTAAGGCGGATGGTAACAGGAGGCAGGGGACATGATATTTTACCCAGGTTCGGGCCCTCTTGATGGAGGTAAAACCCTACGTCCTGCTTGATTTATTCTTGATGATATGAGTATTACAAGAGTTGATCTACCACGAGATCAGAGAGGCTAAACCCTAGAAGCTAGCCTATGGTATGATTGTATGTTGTCCTACGGACTAAAACCCTCCGGTTTATATAGACACCGGAGGGGGCTAGGGTTACACAAGGTCGGTTACAAAGGAGGAGATATACATATCCGTATTGCCTAGCTTGCCTTCCACGCCAAGTAGAGTCCCATCCGGACACGAAACGAAGTCTTCAATCCTGTATCTTCATAGTCAAATAGTCCGGCCAAAGGATATAATCCGGCTGTCCGGATACCCCCTAATCCAGGACTCCCTCAGTAGCCCCTGAACCAGGCTTCAATGACGATGAATCCGGCACGCAGTGTTGTCTTCGGCATTGCAAGGCGGGTTCTTCTCCATCTTTCGAACATTTGTAAAGCAGTGTCTGGTCCCATAAATGTTTGGACCTCTTGGCTTCTGTGCCCAATAAGGGCTATCTCCCATGCGTCGAATGAATACGAGGTGCCAGGGCGTTTTTACATTCACCCCCCAGCCAGATAAATAAATTGTCTATTAAAGGGATGGGGATCCTTAGGTCCAATCCATACCATCCTCCCCCAGCAAGAATCCATTAGAGCGCGCTTCGGAAAGATCCATTCCAGCATGGCCGACCTCCGCAGCTCCTCCTCCCACCCCCGTAGCCCTAAGCCCGGCGATTGGGAGAGGTGTTCAGTCCCTCACAGTCGATTAGTCGAACTGCAGACTAAGGGATTTCTCCCTCTGGCGTATATGGTGCCCGTTCGAGCCGGTCTTGCCACCTACAATGGCGGGGAGCAAGCGGAGAGCTTTCCCTGTCCTTCTATGGGGGAACGGGCCTGCCTTGTTCCCTATTTATTAAGGGGACTCGGATTTCATATTCATCCATTCCTCCGCGGGCTCCTAGAGTTCTACGGCCACCAATTACACAATTTCACCCCTGCCTCCATCCTACATATCGCCGGCTATGTTGCTCTCTGCGAGTTGTTCCTGGGCTGCGAGGCTCACTTTGAGCTATGGAAAAGGCTATTTTGCATCGTCCCTCGCACATAGAGGGGGTCACTTTATCAAGTGGGTGGAGCCGAAATATGGCGCATCGCCGATACCGGATACCTGTCCGGTACCCCGAAGAAGTCGTCTAAAGACTGGCCTTCAGAATAGTTTTATATGGAGGACGTTCCCCTTCCGGACCCTGTTCGGCGGGGTCTTCCTGAGTTCAACAATGCTCCTCTGAAGAAACGCCGAAGTTGGCGCCCATGGAGCCCCCAGGCGGAAGACAATGGAGAAGTCCTCTATCTAATGAACCGGATTAAAGCACTGGCTCGATCAGGATTGACAGTAATCGAAGTTATGTCGATTTGCATAATGCGGGGAGTGCAACCACTTCAATATTGTGGGCACCCCTTGTGGTGTTTTAACGGGGCAGATGACACCACCCGCTGCGGGCGTAAGGGTCCGGACAATGCTGCCGCTTTAGCGAAAATTCTATCCGAATTGTTCAAGGGTGAGGAAGAGGAGTTCACCCACATCAAGCCACATGATGGATTCTCCATGTACAATCCTCCAAGTTGGGTAAGCTATATCTCCCTACTCCCATTTTTCCCGCATTCTTTGTCGTAAGTATTCACCTTGCCACTTTGCGGCAGGAACTGCGAAAAGCCATAAAGGAGGTCAGCAGCCCTTCTCCACAACCAGAGGACCCTGACCGGGCCCTTGACTCCGGACTTGAAGAAGATTCGGTTATATTCGTGGAGCTGATAGACCGGTAGTTCTATTAGTTAAGCTGCGATGATGCCATGGTGGCCATTACGGCCGACTATCCCGGACTGCTCCCTGCATCGCACATAAGAAAAACCAGAAATCCCAACTCCAAAAACTAGGATCCCTTTTTAGACACTTCACCCACCATATACACATGGCATTTTTACAGGGAAGGCATTCGGGACGCCTTGCCGAACCCGCAGCAACGCGCCAACAAGAGGCACCGAGGCTGGGTAGGCCAAAAAGGAAGGCGGTCAGGATAGAGACGCTGGCGCAAAGGTATGACAAAAACCCCGCTTCGTGGTTGTCGTCTTTCTCGAAATACAATGACGCCCGTGTTTCTTTAACAGAAAAAACGCTCGCCGGAATATGTCCGGTGATGTTACTAATCACGCTTCCACCAGTCGGGCGCCAGGACCGGACATAGAGGCGAAAGCCGATATGGGGCGGGCGCCGGATAATCCCCATACAGAGGATGCGGATAGATTATCCGCTACAAACTCAGAAGTGGAAAGCGCCATGAATCATAGGCGCCGCCGGGCCGTACTCCGTGACACTTGTTTCTCACCAGAGGCATTTGATGCCTTCAATTCTGGAGAGGCGTATCTCCGAGCTACTCAAGATGGTCTAGCCAGAGCCACGGATCAGTATGTAAAGGATGTACGGGTAAGTAAATCTGATGATTTATATGTATCAATAGCCCTTGAGACTTGAAACAGTTAGCAGAACTGATTTAAAGATCATCTTTATTGTGCAGGTTCTTACAGAGAAGAATACTAGGTTGTCACAGGAGCTAGAGGAATGCAAGACCCAACTGCGGGCCGCTGTTGCCGCATTGCAGGAACCGAAAAAGTCACCCACTGGTAACATTTACTTTAAAGAATGATGGTTACCATATAGTGTGCAGCGTGGCTGCAGATCTAACAATAGATGTTGCAGATGAATCCGGAGAAAATCCGGAGGACCAGCATGTTATGCGATAGCTAGAGGCTGGCAAACGCATGCTGACTGAGGTTAGGCAGGAGAAAAATAATCTCCAAGACACCAATATCAAGCTGACCGTGGATCTAAAAGACATTCGAGCCCAGCTTGCAGACTCCGAGAAGGAGAATAAGCGGCTTCGGCGCGGCATTTTCAGTAAGTGCTTGAACGAATCCTTTTAAAGGAGTTCGGTGAAGAAGCCGACTAACAGCTTTATGTCTGTAGGTATGCTGATGGGTTGTCCCATGGAGGAAATGCCCGGGTCTGCGGGTGATCTTCTATCCGAGCTCTCACATCTGCACGAACAAGTTCGGCGGGTGATGCAAGGTGTTGCCCAGGCCTTGTGGCTGTCCGTCTCCCTACCAGAGGGCGTTGCAGAGCTTGTGGAGAAGCTCAAGGGAGCACGGTGGCACTTCCGATTATGGAAGATACCAGCCTGCCGACAGGGTGCCAGAGAAGCCTGGGCCATGGTGAAGACGCGGTACACCAAGGCAGACCCAAATCACATGGCTGAGGTTGGACCTGTGGGGCCCGACAGAAAAGAGATCCCTGTTAGCTTAGTTTATGGGCAAGTAGAATTAGCCGCAAAGTATTCCCAACAGGATTGTAAGCTAGACCGCCTGTTGGATGGTATAGAAGAGGAATTTAGTCAGTCTGCATGACTATGTAATGAAAGTGACATGTATAATGCCTTCTAGCCGGATTGTAGATCATTTGTCTTGGCGGACCTTTTCGCTTCAACCTCGGGACCCGATAGTCCGGAGTGTATCCGAATACCCACTCAGTTATATAAGAACCGGGGTATGCGTGGAGACCAGGCGTAGGGGTCATTAGTGCTTGAACATACAAGTGCCCAACTAGTTATGTTATATTACATGGGTAGTAAGAAACATCTTCCACGGAGAATAGTTCCGTTAAGGGTTCCTTTCCCTGGGTAAGTATGCCCTAAAGTGCATGTCCGGACTGCGATATGAAACGCAGGAAAAACATCTAGGGGCAGATATGGACAATAAATAAAAATCATCTTTTGTTCACCGACCGAATATTCCCTTTAAGAACGCTAGCTTTCGGCTTCACCTAGTCTGAGGTACACATCCGGCTGAACCGGCAGTAACAATCGCAGAGGTGCTCCCCTTATGCCCTAGCTGAATTAACGGGAACGTAGGGCACAAATACATGAGCCAGGTAACCCAGCTTGGCCAAAACTTAAGTCATATTGATGCATATAATGGCGAAAAAAGGTACATGCGGAAGCATGACACATGTGCGGGGCCTGAGGCCCAGATAAATAATTAAGCTTCTGTGAAAGAAGCCCCCAGGTATGATGAGCGCGGCTAGCGCATCTATAATGTGCAAGCGAGGCACAAGTTGGCCCTTGAAGGCCTAGAGAAAGAATAAAATAAAGGAAGAAAGAAAAACAAGACAAATAATGTATATGTAAAAAATGGACAAAGGGAGGGGACGAACATAGAGTCCGGGCTAGGCGTAGAATATTTGGAGCATGGCCGCGTTCCATGGGTTCGGCTCGAGTCGACTAGTCGATGCATCCCGCAGTCGGTACGCTCCACAAGTCAGAACTTGGTCAACAATGAAGGGACCTTCCCATTTGGGCTCGAGCTTGTTCTATTTCTTATCCGGCAGGCATAGAACTAGTTCGCCAACGTTATAAGTTTTGGCCCGTACTTCTCTGCTTTGGTATCTGCGAGCCTATTGCTGATAAAATGCGGAACAGGCTTTGGCTACATCGCGCTCCTCCTCCAGGGTGTCCAGACTATCCTATCAATCGACCTCGGCTTCTTTTTCTTCGTACATGCGCACTCGAGGTGACTCATGAATTATGTCACAGGGCAAGACTGCCTCTGCGTCGTGTACCATAAAGAACAGTGTATATCCGGTACTACAATTCGACGTGGTCCGCAGCCCCCAGAGTACGGAGTCGAGCTCCTCTACCCAGTGCATGTTAGACTCCGTTAAGGAATGCACTAATCTGGGTTTAATGCCGCTCATTATAAGACCGTTTGCTCGCTCGACTTGGCCGTTGGTTTGTGGGTGATAGACTGAAGCACAATCGAGCTTGATGCCCATTTTGCTGCACTAGAGTTTGACCCCATCGGCTGTGAAGTTTGTGCCGTTGTCAGTGATGATGCTATGGGGGACGCCATAACTGTGTACGACCCCAGATATGAAGTCTATCACTGGTCCGAATTCGGCTGTTTTAATAGGTTTGGCGTCTATCCATTTGGTGAATTTATCCACCATGAACAGTAAGTATTTTTTTTCTTGTGGGTTCCCCCTTTAAGGGGTCCAACCATGTCAAGCCCCCAGACCATGAAGGGCCACGTAATGGGGATTGTTTAGAGGGCAGTAGGTGGCATGTGGCTTTGATTTGCAAAGAGCTGGCAACCAGCGCAACGTTGGACCAAGTCCTGTGCATCTGCCCGGGCCGTTGGCCAATAGAATCCTGTACTGAAGGCCTTGCTTACAAGAGCCCGGGCTGCGGCGTGGTGACCGCCCAGTCCGGCGTGGATTTCTACCAAAAGGTTCCGCCCCTCCTCTTCGGAGATGCACCTTTGAAGGACTCCGGTAGTGCTTTTTTTATACAATTCTCCCTCGTGGACCTTGTAGGCCTTAGATCGCCGCACTATGCAGCGTGCCTCATTTTGGTCCTGCGAAAGTTCCTGCCTAGTTAGGTAGGCCAGGAATGGTTCTGTCCATGGGGCTATGATGGCCATTATTACGTGGGCTAAAGGTGTTATTTCGGTGGCGGAGCCTCCGATTGTGTCAGTGTGTTCGATATCGGGCATTTTGGCCGGGTCCAGACTATTGTTACCGGTGTCCCCTTCCCATACTACGAATGGCTTGAACAGCCTTTCTAGAAAGATGTTGGGGGACCGCATCGCGTTTTGTGCCGATGCTGGTGAGGATATCCGCTGCCTGATTGTTTTCCCAAGTCACATGGTGAAATTCGAGCCCCTCGAACCGAGCTGACATTTTTAGGACGGTGTTTCGGTAGGCCGCCATTTTCGGATCCTTGGCGTCAAAGTCTCCATTTATTTGGGATATTGCAAGGTTTGAATCCCCACGCACCTCCAGGCATTGAATGCCCATGGAGACTACCATCCTAAGACCATGCAACAGAGCTTCGTATTCGGCTGCGTTGTTGGAGTCTGTGTACAATATTTGCAGTACGTACTGAACGGTATCTCCGGTTGGGGACGTTAGGACGACGCCAACCCCTAGACCAGCCAGCATTTTAGAACCGTCGAAGTGCATGATCCAATTGGAGTATGCACCGTACTCTTTAGGGAGTTCGGCCTCCGTCCATTCGGCGACAAAGTCGGCCAATACTTGCGACTTAATAGCTCGTCGAGGTTTGTATGTTATGTCGAACGGGAGGAGCTCAATGGCCCATTTAGCAATCCGGCCCGTAGCGTCATGGTTGTTTATAATATCATGAAGTGGCACTTCCGAGGCTACTGTAACCGAACACTCTTGAAAGTAGTGTCACAGCTTCCGGGATGCCATGAATACCACATAGGCTATCTTTTGATAATGTGGGTACCGTGATTTGCATGGAGTCAGGACAGTGGATACATAGTATACCGGCTTTTGAAGAGGGAATTTATGTCCGTCAGCTTCTCGTTCGACGACGTGCACTATGCTTACAACTTGATGAGTTGCCACAATGTACAACAGCATTGGTTCGCTGATGTTTGGCACGGCTAGGATTGGGTTGGTTGCCAAAATGGCCTTTATTTCTTCCAATCCGGTTGTGGAAGCTTTCGTCCACTCAAAGTGTTCGGTGAGCCGAAGGAGGCGATAAAGGGGTAAAGCCTTTTCTCCTAAGCGGGAGATAAAGCGGCTTAGAGCCGCCACGCATCCTGTTAACTTCCGGATTTGTTTGAGCTCTGTTGGGGTAGCCAACTGTGAGAAAGCTCAGTTTTTGGCCGGATTAGCTTCAATACCTCTACTGGAGACAATGAAACCCAGGAGCTTTCCGGCTGGTACGCCCAAAACGCATTTTCCCGGATTGAGCTTGATGTCGTATGTTCGGAGGTTGTCGAACGTGAGCCTCAAGTCGTCTATCAAAGAGTCGACATGTTTGGTTTTGACGACCACATCGTCTACATATGCCTCTACTGTTTTGCCGATTTGTTTCTCCAGACATATCTGAATCATGCGCTGATATGTTGCGCCGGCGTTTTTGAGCCCAAAAGGCATTGTGTTGAAACAAAAGGGACCGTATGGTGTGATGAATGCTGTTGAGGCTTGGTCGGACTCCGCCAACTTGATTTGGTGGTAACCAGATTATGCGTCGAGGAAACACAAGGACTCGTGTCCTGCGGTAGCATTGATAATTTGATCGATGTGGGGGAGGGGGAATGGGTCCTTTGGGCAAGCTTTATTGAGGTCCTTGAAATCGACACAAAGGCGCCAAGATTTATCCTTCTTTGGTACCATCACCAGGTTTGCTAGCCAGTCCGGGTGTTTTATTTCTCTAATGAATCTGGCCTCCAATAACTTGGCTAGTTCCTCTCCCATGGCCTGTCTCTTAGGTTCGGAGAAACGCCGAAGAGCTTGCTTGACTGGCTTGAATCCCTTTAGTATATTGAGGCTATGCTCGGCCAGCCTGCGTGGGATTCCAGGCATGTCTGAGGGGTGCCAAACGAATATGTCCCAATTCTCACGCAGGAGTGCGGCATCCATGGCGGCGTTTAACTGTGCCCCGATGGAGGCTGTTTTTGTAGGATCCATTGGGTGGACTTGGAATTTGACTATTTCATCTGCTGGTTTAAAAGAGGTGGACTTGGGTCTCTTATCGAGTATCACGTCGTCCCTGTCCACTGTGGAGCGTAGCGTGGCTAATTCCTCGGCCGAGAGGGCTTCGGATAATGCCTCGAGGGCCAATGCGACTGTTTTGTTTTCGGCACGGAGTGCTGTGTCCGGATCACTGGCGAGGGTGATGATTCCGTTGGGCCCGGGCATTTTGAGCTTCATGTACCCATAATGGGGTACGGCTTGGAAGATCGTGAACGCCTCACGTCCTAAAAGGGCGTGGTATCCACTACTGAACGGGGCCACTTGAAATGTAATTTCTTCGGACCTATAATTCTCTGGCGTACCGAATACCACATCTAGTGTGATTTTCCCAGTGCATTGTGCCTCCTGACTGGGTATGATTCCCCTGAAGGTTATGCTACTTTGCTCAATGCGGTTCCAGTCTATTTCCATTTTTTGAAGAGTTTCCTCATAGATGAGGTTTAATCCGCTGCCGCCATCCATGAGTACTTTGGTGAGTCGAAATTCGTCCACAATTGGACTGAGGACCAGTGTGGCTGGTGCTCGGGCTGTTCGGAATTTAGGTTCATCACTGGCATTGAAGATAATAGCCGTGTCACTATATGGATTTATTGCTACTACGTGGCAGATTTCGGCCATGCTGCGGAGTGTTCGCTTGCGCCTATTATTTGACACAAAGGTCTCGAAGACTATTAACACCATATTGTTATCCACGGGATGGTGCTCTGTGGCGTTTGGGATAAGAAGATCCTCACCACTTTTGGCCACCTACCGGAGTATCCAATATGCTCTAAGGATGTGCGTTGGTACTGTATCGGCTGTACTATGAATTTTGCAGGGTCCGTTAAGCCATCCCTCCAGTACGGTTTCATGCCCTGTAGAGGGTTTTTGTTTCTTTGCAACTAGCTCGGGTATCTTACGATAGTGCACCCTTTTACTTCGGACTGGGTGTGTATTCAGAACCGGATTATCCCAAAATTTTGTTTCGGTTTTCCAGGCAGTTTCCATCGCACAGTACTTTCGTACTATGGACGCCAAGTCAGCAAAGCGTGATATGTCACGGCGACTTAAGGCATTAAGGATTCCCTTGTCCGTGCAATTATTGCAGAAAAGTGATATTGATCTTCCTCGCGACAGTCCTTAACCTTGTTCATCACAAGGAGGAATCTGGCCCAATAATGATGTACAGTTTCATGGGGCTCTTGGCTGATGTGGGAAAGATCGTTTATGTCTAGGTGGGTGGGTGGATTTGAGTCCGAACCCCTACCCGATCTGAGACCCAGGGGCCGAGGAGTTTCCAATCTTGGAAGTTTGGGTTCTAGAGTGTTACCCAATAAGTCTGGCCCACTGCCTGATTCTAGGTTCAGGGCTTGGGTGATGTCCTCCCATAAGCGGGTATCCGGCTCGGAGAGCTCAGGAATCCGGACATAGTTAGTCCTCAAAATAGAGGAAGAGTTGCCGCATTGTTCCTCCACCATCGCAACATGACGGGTGACCGATGGAGAGTTAATCTCCATTTGATCAGGTTTAAGCCCAATCCGATCATAGTCCGTAGTGACTCCCAAGGCGGCGATGCGATCCAAGAGTTCGTTTAGGGAAGAGATCTCCATTTGATCCATCTGCTCGGCGACTTCCAAGCCGACGTGGAGGCTGTTTTTGATGACCCGAGAAGTCATCATCGGTGATGCGGCCGAACAGGCAGTCACGATGAAACTGCCTAGCCAGAGAGTTTGGCCGACAACCAAAGCTCCCCGGCGGTAATGTTGCTTTTAACAACGAGACGAGGCATCCTTACTTACGGCGACGTCACAGAGGAACTCTCAATGAAAGCACCAATGTCGGTGTCGGTGTCAAAACCGGCGGATCTTGGGTAGGGGGTCCCGAACTGTGCGTCTAGGTGGATGGTAACAGGAGGCAGGGGACATGAAGTTTTACCCAGGTTCGGGCCCTCTTGATGGAGGTAAAACCCTACGTCCTGCTTGATTAATATTGATGATATGGGTAGTACAAGAGTAGATCTACCACGAGATCAGAGAGGTTAAACCCTAGAAGCTAGCCTATGGTATGATTGTCTGTTGTCCTACGGACTAAAACCCCCCGGTTTATATAGACACCGGAGAGGGCTAGGATTACACAAGGTCGGTTACAAAGGAGGAGATATACATATCCATATTGCCTAGCTTGCCTTCCACGCCAAGTAGAGTCCCATCCGGACACGAGACGAAGTCTTCAATCTTGTATCTTCATAGTCTAACAGTCCGGCCAAAAGATATAGTCCGGCTGTCCGGAGACCCCCTAATCCAGGACTCCCTCAGTAGCCCCTGAACCAAGCTTCAATGACGATGAGTCCGGCGTGCAGTATTGTCTTCGGCATTGCAAGGCGGGTTCCTCCTCCAAATACATCACGGAAGAATTTGAATACAAGGATAGTGTCCGACCCTGCAAAATAAGTTCCACATACCACCGCACAGAGAATAATATTTTCGCAAATCTAATTTGCTGACTTGTATTGGCAACACGACATTATGTCATGGCCCGGCGATTATTCGAACCGTTTCCTTTAACTAGCCCCGCACATAACGCGAGGCAGTTTTTTGACACATCTCGTCAAAGCAGAGATCGTTTCCCCTTATCACGGGATTCTCATCAATACGGGTGTGGGTAACCCAACCGCGCCATCGATTACGGCGCTTGGGGGATAAGCGAGTTTTACCAGGCTAGTGGGGACACATAGTTTCGTCCGCCCATATAAAGGGATAAGGATTTACCTTTTCATCCACGCCTTCTTCCTCCTTTGCTCATCCATTTTCGCACACTCGAGCTCCAGTGCCCAAGTCCGCATTTCCCACCTCAACCCTCTCCAACCATGTCCGGAGCGGGAGGCAGGTGGATGGTCTCCTCCATCACAGAGGGACACATCAAGAAGCTGAGGAGAGCCGGATACCTGCCCGACGACATCGCGCACCGGCTCCCAGAAGAGGGGCAGCTCATCCCCACCCCCAGGCCCCATGAGAGGGTAGTGTTCCTTACCCATTTCCTCTGTGGACTGGGATTCCCTCTCCACCCATTCGTCCGGGGGCTCATGTTCTACTACGGCCTGGATTTCCACGATCTGGCCCCGAACTTCATCCTCAACATCTCGCCGTTTATCGTCATGTGCGAGGCCTTCCTCCGCATCAAGCCCCACTTCGGCTTATGGCTGAAGACCTTCAATGTCAAGCCGAAGGTAGTGAGCGGCCGCCAGGCGGAGTGCGGAGGCGCCATGGCGGGCAAGATGCCCAACGTCACATGGCTCGAGGGCTCCTTCGTGGAGACCATAAAGGGGTGGCAATCGGGGTGGTTCTACATCATCGAGCCACGTGACCCTAAATGGGCAGCGTCCCCTGAATTCCGATCTGGCATCCCCACACGGCTCACCTCCTGGCAAGAGAAGGGCCGGTCCTGGGGTAGTTCAGGAGAGCTGACCGGACTCCAAACATGTATTCAAAACATGGTGAACAAGAAGCTCAAACTTGTCAATGTAATCCAGGTTATGCTCATCCGTCGGATCCTCCCGTGCCAACAACGGGCTTTCAACTTGTGGGAGTTCGACCCGGCCCAGCACCGAACTCTGAACAGGCTCTTCGACACAACTCACGAAGATGCCTGGAAGGTGCTATTCAAGAGCGCTGAGGTTCCCCCTCCCACTACCGAGGACCGCGGATTCTGCGCGAAGCGCCAAGCCAGCGCGGTAAGCTGTTTTACCTCTCACAGGATACTTGTTTTCCATAGTTTGATTCTATGCGGGATCTAAGCTCCTATACCTTTGACAGGACTGGTAGGAGATGGCCGGACAGATCGACTATCCAGCTCCTTTGCCCGAAGGCCCAGCAGACGCTCTCCTGGCGAAGATGCTGACTCTGGCTCCTTATACGGTGCCGGAGAAGACCAAGAAGGCCAAGGGAACCTGAAAGAGCTCCCGACGCTAGGCGTCATCAGACTCACCGTCTGATGACTCTACGGCACACTCCTCTCCCAAAGACGAGGAGGCAGAAGAAGATGCTCCCCCTCTAGACGGGGGAGACAAGAAGAGGAAGGCCGCCCCAACTGGGGAGGCCGAAGGGTCCAAGAAGGGAAGGACTCTCCTTCCGGATAGTTCTATCACCGCCGCCGACAGCGAAGACGAGTGGCTGCCGTATTCGGATACTAGAGTGACTCATAGCATTCCTCTGTTGCACTGCTTCCCCTAACGCCGAATATGATTATGCAGGCCGCCATGAGCCCGTATCGATGTATCGTCGGACGGATCCCTGGGCTCATCGGATATGGATAGCGATCCACTTCCGACTACCACCTCCCATTACCCTGCGGACGACACCGAGGTATTGTCTCACGAGGCACCGGGTCGAGGGGAGACAGTTCCGGAGGCGCCTCAAGGCGACCTTCCGGACTCCGGGAGCAGAGGGGACAGGGCCCCTGAGGGCTCCGAGTTTGGCCCTCAGCCGCACACCGTGCCGGAACCTCCAGTGGTTCCGGACTCGGGCAGGCGACCTTCTTCCAAGAGGGGCAAGACGCCTGTATCGGTGACCTCTACCCATCCAGAGGTGCCGGGCAATCTGCTGGAAGCGCTTCGTAGCGCTTATATTGACGAGGAGCATCGTACTATTATGAGTGCGGTGGTCCAGAAGGTTCAGTCCGCCAAGAGCGGACTGACTGAAGCCTGTGCCAGCCTTCGAACAGGTTTTGAGGTAAGTGTTTAAAATATAGGAAAAATATTACCGCATAGATAATAGCCCCTGATGCTCTATTCGGTGTTCACAAAGAAAAGCTGAACAGAGGATCAAACAATATCGCAGGAGTCTAATATAAGTATGTCAATATGCATATGCAGGCTTCGCTGCTGGCATCTGCCGCACTGACTCGGAGGTTGCCGTACTGAAGCAGGACCTTAAAGGGTCCCAGGACGAGCTCGGCCTTGCCAAGAGGCAGCTCGAGGAGAACAAAGGTAAGTAATACCTAGTTTATGGATATGTATAAAAAGAATGCGATTGCAAAATGACAGGATCATCATGAATTTGCCAGGGACCACGACCCAAGTGGCGACCCTAAGGCAAGCGCTGTCCGAGGATGAAGATAAAGGGGCCAAGGAGCGCACCGAGTGGATAAGGCAAGAGGCTCGGGTGGGCGAGGTGCAGCAAGAGCTCCAGGCTCTCGTGACGAAGCACGAGGCGTTGGAGCTTGACTCGAAGACGCGAGAGTCTGAGCTTGCCGCGGCCCTTGAGAGCGCAAAAAGTGCCAAGGCCGAAGCCCAAAAGGCCCTCCAGGAGATTGACGCGATGAAGAAAATAGCAGCGGGTAAGGCATTCTATATGCAAAGCAAGCATGTGAAAGTAAATTACCTATTACTTATCCGAATCCAGAGCTCTCTAGGAGCATTCGCATATTTGCCCTGCAGCGTGTCGGATGCCGCACAGTTTTACCAGGCCGAGGAGGGAAGCTCAACGGAGAAGCTATTCTGGTCTCAGTATACTGGGACCAAACGCCCTGTGCCTATGAGCGACCAGCTGAAGCAGCTAGTCGAGCTACACAAAGCGGCCGAACAGGCCATGAAGGGCTTTATAGTCCAACTGTGGCCTGGTGACGCCCTTCCAAACAGCTACTTTGGCCTGGTGAGGCGGCTTGTGGACGCCTGCCTACGGCTGGAGGTCGTCAAGCGGTCTGTCTGCATCGAAGGTGCACGCCGGGCTTTCGCCTGCGTGAAGGTGCAATGGGCCAAGCTAGACACCGTGAAGCTGATCAAGGAGGGATCACCGCAGGGCAAGGAGCATCGCACCCCCAAATTTATTATGAGGGTGTCCTGAAGGGTGCCCGTCTTGTAGCGGATGAATGTTCAAAGGATGTAATATTTGAGTAAACTTGCTCGTGTGATCCTGTGTGATGAAAACGTGTTTCATATGCGCTATGCAATGCTTGTTTGAATTTAAAATATTACCTTCTATTTGGTTGTTTATCCTATCTGAGAGATGGCTAGTCCTCGGCTTCTGCCCCCATGCCGCGAGTGCTGGGGCGTTCGGGATAAACCTGAGCACTCTTGTTCCCATTTTTGGGTCCATCGAGGGAGGTGCTCAGCACAGCGAACAAGGCAACCGGACTAATAATGCTTTATCACTCTCACTTAGCCATAGAATTCTATAATTTTAAATTTCGGCGAAGCCCCTGGTATTCGGAAGGCCGAATTTGAGGCGTGATACACGCCTTTAAGCCGAACAGGACCGGCTCCTCGCTCTAAGCGGCATAAGTCTTTAGGGACTCGAAACCTCGCCGAACAGCGGCCAGTCTCTTGCCTTATCATGATAGTCAGTTTTAGCTTTCTCTACTGAGGTTCTTAGCCCAGCAGAACCGGGGCACAATCGCAGTAGTTCTCCTAGCGCTACCTTAGCCGATAGAGCGGAACGTAAGGTACCAAAATATAGGAGCCGGGCAAACCCAACATTTGACCAAAGACATGATTCGGAGCTGATGCATATAATGCTATAAGTTCAGGGTGCCGAACTTGTGAAAGTGTTCGGACTTCTCACACCATATTGTGGGGTACTTAAGCCCCTGGTGTGTTGGCCGTACCAAAGTGTACGGTTGCAAGGTGTCATTAATGAACACATATATATAAAACGAGAATGCAATAATAGTCGTAATGTTATGCGTTGTTTATTCAAAGAGGTGTGTTAAAGCAGAATGATACAGATAGTGCGATAAGCAAAAAGTAGGACTATGTCCCTTCCAAGGGCAAGCTGAGGAATATAATTAAAGCAAATATTTCACTCGTTATCATAATCCACCTGGGAGTTCCGTGGTGTGACGTAGCTTTCTGCCTCTCTTGGTTGCTGCATCATGTGTTCGGCAATCATACTGCCGGACAAGGTTTCCAGAGATTAAAGTCCTGAAACAGAAAAATAACAAAGCGGGAAGCCCCTAGTGCGGTTTAGGCCGCGTCTTGGAGCGTGCCGTAGTTGTGCCCCCCTCCCCACCTCTGCCCATGGTATTTTTAATGCGTAATTATGTACGTGTGGCACGGATTTTGCCGTTTGGCTGGGACTAGGGTGGGGGCCGCATTGCTAAGCGAGCTCAGATCGTGCCAGGCGGTCTTGTTGCCGATTACTCCGAGCGCGCTTGAAGGTGTCCGGGTCTTGAAACGCCGAACTGGTGGATTTCCTTGAGAGGCTGCTTTGCGCTTCTGCTGCGAGGGCCGTAGTGTGCTCCTCCGTTCAGAGAGAGCGCTATGTGTTTCCATTAACAGTAATAACCCCACGAGGTCCTGGCATCTTGAGCTTGAGGTATGCATAATGCGATACCATATTGATTCTCGCAAATGCGGTTCGCCCGAGTAGTGCATGATAACCACTGCGGAACGGGACTATATCGAAGATTAATTCTTCGCTTCGGAAGTTATCCGGGGATCCGAAGACCACTTCCAGTGTAATTGAGCCTGTGCAATGGGCCTCTACACCTGGAATGAGACCTTTAAAGGTTGTTTTTGTGGGTTTGATCCTTGAGGGGTCTATACCCATTTTGTGCACTGTGTCCTGATAAAGCAGGTTCAGGCTGCTACCGCCATCCATAAGGACTCGAGTGAGGTGAAATCTGTCAATGATTGGGTCTAGGACCAGTGCGGCAAATCCGCCATGACGGATACTAGTGGGGTGGTCCCTGCGATCGAAGGTGGTCGGACAGGAGGATCATGGGTTGAACTTTGGGGCGACTGTCTCCAACGCATATACGTCCCTAAGCGCACGCTTCCGCTCCCTCTTGGGGATGTGGTTTGCGTATATCATGTTCACCGTCCGCACTTATGGGGGGGAACCTCTTTTGTCCTCCGGTGTTCGGCTGCCGGGGCTCTTCCTCGTCATCGCTATGTGGCCCCTTATCTTTGTCTTCGGCAATTAACTTGCCGGCCTGCTTGAACACCCAACAATCCCTGTTGGTGTGGTTGGCTGGCTTGTCGGGGGTGCTGTGTATTTGACACGAGCGATCGAGTATACGGTCCAAACTGGACGGGCCCGGAGTGCTTCTTTTGAATAGCTTTTTCTGCTGACCGGGTTTAGAGCCTTTGAATCCGGCATTGACTGTCTTATCTTCAGTATTATCGCTGTTAATGCGGCGCTTATGTTTGTTGCGACGTGACCTGCTATTGCCATTCTTGGTATCCGGAGTACCATGGTGCTTTGACATATTGTTACTGCGAGCTAGTGAGTTGTCTTCTCCCGCACAAAAGCGGGTCATGAGTGTCGTGTGGGCTGCCATAGATTTCGGATTTTCCTGACCAAGGTGCCGGGCTAGCCACTCGTCGCGGATGTTGTGTTTCAAAGATGCTAGGGCCTCTACATCCGGACAGTCGACGATTTGATTTTTCTTTGTTAGGAACTGAGTCCAGAATTGCCTGGCCGATTCTTCTAGCTGCTGAATTATGTGGCTCAAGTCATCGGCATCTGGTGGTCGCACATAAGTGCCCTAAAAGTTGTTGAGGAATGCGGCTTCCAGATCTTCCCAACAGCTAATGGACTCTGCTGGCAGGCTGTTAAGCCAATGCCGCACTGGTCCTTTGAGCTTTAGTGGGAGGTATTTGAAGGCGTGTAAGTCATCACCGCGGGCCATGTGGATGTGGAGGAGGTAATCCTCGATCCATACCGCAGGATCTGTTGTGCCGTCGTATGATTCAATATTTACAGGTTTGAAGCCTTCTGGGATTTGATGATCCATTACTTCGTCTATGAAGCATAAGGGGTGTGCGGCACCTCTGTATTGGGCTATATCACGACGCAACTCAAATGGGTCTTGCCCGTTGTGTTCGGCCCGGCCGGATTTACTTTTACTGTATCCGGCGTGATGTTTATCGTCTCGCATAGTGGCGCACCCTCGTGATACGTAGATCGATCTTGCATGTTTTGCTTTGTCCTCCAATACGTCTCGCAGGTCTGGTGTGTTTCCCCATGCTTTTTTATTTGAATGGCGTTGGGGTGCCGGCTGAGCTTTTGGCTGGAATGCCTCTCTATCACGGCCACGAGGTGGCCGATCAGCCGCGTCATACGCTTCTTCCTCCAGTCGAGGTAGCAACTTGCATTTTGGGTAACTCTTGGAGGGGCGCTCGAGTTTATATTCCTCGGCTGCGAGGACTTCAGTCCATCTGTCAGCTAGCAGATCTTGATCAGCTTGAAGCTGCTGCTGCTTTTTCTTAAGGCTACTTGACGTGGCCATAAGCCGACGCTTGAAGCGCTCTTGTTCGACGGGATCCTCTGGCACGGCGAATTCGTCATCGCCGAGGCTTGCCTCGTCTTCGGAGGGGGCATGTAATTACCATCCTCCGCTTCTCCATCTGCCGCTCTCTCAGGAGGGCTAGCTCCTCCATCCTCCTGCTCTAACTCTTGCTGGAGGGGGTTGTTGTTGTCTTCGGCACTATCCGGAGTGTTATTACCTCCTGTGCCGATATCACCACTTTTGCTTTGGCGGGACTTAGAACGGCGCCGCTGACGTCGGCGCTTGGGTTGCTTCTTGGAGGGGTCATCCTCTGCTGTCTCATCGCCATTGCCTTCTTTGGGTGTATCCACCATGTATATATCATATGATAAGGTGGCTGTCCAGTGCCCTGTGGGTAGTGGTTCCTCTTCGTCTCCCGCATCATCGTCCATACCATCGATGTCTTCAGAGTCGAAGTCGAGCATGTCGGTTAAGTCATCGACAGTGGCTACTAAGTGGGTGGTGGGTGGGTCGCGAATTTCTTCATCGTCCACATCCCAGTCCTGCCGGACATAGTTCGGCCAGGATCCTCCTGACAAGGAGAGAGGCCTTAATGAGTTCAGTATATCGCCGAAGGGCGAGTGCTGAAAGATATCTGCGGAGGTAAACTCCATGATCGGCGCCCAATCGGATTCGATAGGAACGGGCGTAGGCGGTTCGGAGTCCGTGGCCGGAGAAAGATCCGGCAGTTTAACAATACGGCTCTCGTGCAAGGTAAGGTCGATGTTCGGCTCCATCGCCGCTGAGGGTAAGGCCTCCGTGGTGGGGTCCATCCACCCGTCCATGGATGGCGCAACTGTCTTTGAATTGAGGGTCGGAGCGGCTGCCGGTGCGATCTCCTGAACACTGTCTGATGGTAGAGCTAAATCGTACCCATTGTGACCGCGTGACGCACAAGGCAGAGGCTCGAATCCATCGAAGATCAATTCTCCGCGGACATCGGTCGTGTAGTTTAAGCTTCCAAACCTGACCTGGTGGCCAGGGGCATAGCTTTCAATCTGCTCCAGATGGCCAAGCGAATTGGCCCACAGTGCAAAGCCGCCGAACACAAAGATCTATCCGGGGAGGAAAGTCTCACCCTAGACTGCATTGCTATCGATTATAGTAGGAGCCATCAAACCTAACGGCGACGACACAGAGGAACTCTCAATGAAAGCACCAATGTCGGTGTCAAAACCGGCGGATCTCGGGTAGGGAGTCCCGAACTGTGCGTCTAGGCAGATGGTAATAGGAGGCAGGGGACACGAAGTTTTACCCAGGTTCGGGCCCTCTTGATGGAGGTAAAACCCTACGTCCTGCTTGATTAATAGATCTACCACGAGATTAGAGAGGCTAAACCCTAGAAGCTAGCCTATGGTATGATTGTATGTTGTCCTACGGACTAAAACCCCCCGGTTTATATAGACACCGGAGAGGGCTAGGGTTACACAAGGTTGGTTACAAAGGAGATATACATATCCGTATTTCCTATCTTGCCTTCCATGCCAAGTAGAGTCCCATTCGGACACGAGACAAAGTCTTCAATCTTGTATCTTCATAGTCTAACAGTCCGGCCGAAAGATATAGTCCGGCTGTCCGGAGACCCCCTAATCCAGGACTCCCTCAGTCGGTGTCAAAACCGGCAGATCTTGGGTAGGGGGTCCTGAACTGTGCGTCTAAGGCGGATGGTAACAGGAGCCAGGGGACACGATGTTTTACCCAGGTTCGGGCCCTCTTGATGGAGGTAAAACCCTACGTCCTGCTTGATTTATTCTTGATGATATGAGTATTACAAGAGTTGATCTACCACGAGATCGGAGAGGCTAAACCCTAGAAGCTAGCCTATGGTATGATTGTATGTTGTCCTACGGACTAAAACCCTCCGGTTTATATAGACACCGGAGGTGGCTAGGGTTACACAAGGTCGGTAACACAGGAGGAGATATACATATTCGTATTGCCTAGCTTGCCTTCCACGCCAAGTAGAGTCCCATCCGGACACGAGACGAATCTTCAATCATGTATCTTCATAGTCCAATAGTCCGGAAAAAGGACATAATTTGGCTGTCCGGATACCCCCTAAACCATGACTCCCTCAGATATGCTCAGGTATTATCCTTGGATTAATTTGAAATATAGGTTGTTTCCCCTCCTGTGGCTGCCCGGAATACGGAAGTTGCCGAACTACAGCAAAAGCTGGATATTGTGGAGGATGACCTTGCATTGATCAACAGGCGTCTTGATGACTCGCAAGGTATGTATTTCGAGCATTCTTTACACCAGTGTGCTTGATGTGGGAAAGTTCTTTGTATGAAATGCGCATGAAATGCAGATGATGTTGCCGCCGTGGAGGCTCTTCAGGCGGAGCTAGTTCGGGCCAAGGAGCGAGCCCGGCTTAGTGATGTTGCTGCTGAAGAGGCATTGGTTGAATTGAAGGCCGAACAAGCTGTGCGATGCCAGGGCGAGGAGAAGGTATTCATGATGACACTCGCTTTGGAGAATGCTACTGGCCGCTGCGAATTTCTTGAGAAGGAGAATAAAGCCTTAATGGCTGAACTGGACAAGGCCCGACAGGAGGCAAGAGAAGCGTGATCAGAGTCCAGAGCACTCCGTGAGGAGGTTCGGCAGGTGAAAGAGATAGTGGCTGGAAAGCCATTTCTGCTGCAGACTAAGTTCGGCGACCCAGACTATGCTCAGCTGAACCAAGTGTGGAGTTCTCCGGACGAGTATTTGGACTTGCCAAAGAGTTCTTCCAATGCAGCACGGTATTACCAAGCGCGAGTTGGATATGCAACGGAGAAGCTTTTTTGGTCATAGTTCGGTACGTTGAAGCGCCCGCTGCTGCTCAATGAACACATGTCCCAATGGGCCGAACTTCATAGGGTATCTGGCGCTGCCATGAAGGATGTTATAATCCGGTTGTGGCCAACTAAGCCCGTACCGAGTAGCTATTTCGGTTTTGTGCAGAAGCTTGTCGACATGGTGCCGCGAATCGATGTTGTGAAGCGATCGACGTGCATTGAAGGTGCACGGATGGCCCTTGCCCGAGTCAAGAAATTCTGGGGAAAGATGAAGGCCATCGATGTCACCATCAAGGGTCCGCCCGAAGGCAGGGACCGTCCGGAACCAAAGAGTTATTTTGAAGACGTCCTGGAGGCCGCCCGCTTGATAGAGGGTTAATGCTCGAAAAACATAATGTTCGAGTGAGGTGTATGATGATTGTAAGAGACAACTTTATAGTTAATCTATTTATGTTTTGCTCGAAGAGCTTGAATTCCTCCTGTGCGGTCGTTTTAATATAATCTGAAAGTTTTCCAGTCATCGGCTTCAGCCCCCTCATAGGAAGTATGGGGGTGTTCGGAAAAACGTTTAATCACTCTTTATCCAACGTCTTGGTCCATGAAGGAGGTGATAATGCCATGAACAAGGCAATCGGACTATAAGGTGTTAACACTTTCACTTAACCAAAGGAGTTTTATGGTGGGGCTACGACATAGCCCCTGGTGTGTATCCGACGTGTGGTGCCTTGCATATCTGATCTGAAGAAGATCCCTCGTGTTACACGGAGAATCGCTAAAGATTCCAATAAGTCGTCAAGTGGTTGACCAGCTCTCGCCGCATCATGACAGTCAGTTTTTGGCTTTCTCTACTAAGGTGCTCATCCGGTCTAGGCCAAGGCACAATCGCAGTAATTCTCCCTTTACTACCCTAGCCGATAGAGCGGAACGTAGGGTAGCAAAAAAAGGAGCCGGGCAACCCAACTATTGACCCACGACAATGATTCAGAGCTGATGCATATAAGGCCAAACTTGCGACGCCGAAGTACCCTATAGAGATGTTCGGGCTTTTACTGGCAGCTCATTCGTTCCCATGCCGAGCCCCTGGCAGGGTATGCTGAGGTGTATCTGCAGAGTAGCCGTTAAGGCCATACTTATTGTTGAAAGAGTATGAAAGATTGGTTCAGATGAGACTTACTGAGAACGAAGCGATGTGCCAATGATAAATTTATGTATATATATATAATAAAGAAAAGAAACCGCGAACCCGGCTATTTGACATGCTCAGGGTCGGGAACAGAGGAAAGAGGGCATAGTATAGGCTCGGGATAAAGAGTGTGGTCCAAAAAAAGTTATTTTGGACCTCTTGTCGCATGTCTGCGTCGCCCGCTGTCGGTGTCAAAACCGGCGGATCTCCGGTAGGGGGTCCCGAACTGTGCGTCTAAGGCGGATGGTAACAGGAGGCAGGGGTTCGGGCCCTCTTGATGGAGGTAAAACCCTACGTCCTGCTTGATTTATTCTTGATGATATGAGTATTACAAGAGTTGATCTACCACGAGATCGGAGAGGCTAAACCCTAGAAGCTAGCCTATGGTATGATTGTCTGTTGTCCTATGGACTAAAACCCTCTGGTTTATATAGACACCGGAAAGGGCTAGGGTTACACAAGGTCGGTTACAAAGGAGGATATATACATATACGTATTGCCTAGCTTGCCTTCCACGCCAAGTAGAGTCCCATCCAGACACGAGACGAAGTCTTCAATATTGTATCTTCATAGTATAACAGTCCGGCCAAAGGATATAGTCCGGCTGTTCGGAGACCCCCTAATCCAGGACTCCCTCAGTAGCCCCTGAACCAGGCTTCAATGATGATGAGTCCGGCGCGCAGTATTGTCTTCGGCATTGCAAGGCGGGTTCCTCCTCCGAGTACACCATGGAAAAATTTGAATACAAGGATAGTGTCCGACCCTGCAAAATAAGTTCCACATACCACCGTAGAGAGAATAATATTTCCACAAATCTAATCTGCTGATACGTTTTGGCAACATGACATTATGCCATGGCCCGGTGATTATTCGAACCGTTTCCTTTAACTAGCCCCGCACATAACGCGAGGCAGTTTTTTGACACGTCTTGTCAAAGCAGAGATCGTGTCCCCCTTATTACGGGATTCTCATCAATACGGGCGTGGGTAACCCAACCGCGCCTGGGACTCCTAGATTTTAGGCAAATCCCAAACGGCCACGAGGAGGACGCTTGATATTCACCCTCTTTATAAAGGGTCAAGGTTTTTACTTTTTTTCTCCCGTGCTCAATCGAATCCTTCCCCCGCCTCGAGTTCTAACACCCAAAGCCCAGGTCAGGTGCTTCGGACCTTCAATCATGTCCGGATCCAGCCTCCAGGGCCGGTGGATGCCCTCCTCCGTCATGGAAGAGGATATCAAGAAGTTGAGGGAGGCAAGATACTTGACCGCCGAACTCTCGCATCGGATGCCCGCCCGAGGGCAGGTCGTCCCTACTCCCGAACCCAACGAACACATCATGTTCATCTCCCACTTCCTCCGAGGACTAGGCCTCACTCTGGATCCCTTCGTAAGGGGTTTGATGTTCTATTACGGGCTTGATTTCCACGATCTAGCCCCGGATTCCTTTCTCCACATCTCGGCATTTATTGTCGTATGTGAGGCCTTCCTCCGCATTACCCCTCACTTCGGCCTGTGGCTCAAGACCTTTGATGTGAAGCCGAAGACGGTCGAGGGGCAGTATGCAGCGTGCGGAGGTGCATTAATAAGCAGGATTGCTGGAGCTCCGTGGCCAAAAGGTTCCTTTCCAGAGGTGTCCGGATTATGGCAAAGGGAGTGGTTCTACATCACCGCTCCCAGAAGTGCCAAGTGGGTAGCTCCCCCCGCCTTTCGCTCGGGCCCTCCACCACAACTGATGTCATGGATCAGCAGGGGGCTGAGCTGGGGTCCAGCCAAGGACGTGCCCATACTGCAGAGCCGCATCCGGGATCTCTTCGAGGGAGATTTTAGTCTGGTTATGGTAGTGCAAGTCATGCTGGTTCGTCAAGTCCAGCCTTGCAAACGCCGGCCCCTCCGTTTATGGGAATTCAACCCAGAAGGACCACACGCTATTCAGAATTTCCTCGGCCTGACGCACGAGGAGATGTACAAGTTGTTCTTCGGACCCCAGATAGAGTGTCCGGACACCTCCGAGGACGTGGGCCTGAGCAGCAACCGCACCGCGGCCCAAGTAAGTAACCCTCTAGCCGAACACATTATCTTTCTTTTATTAGGACATCATTCTAAAGGATCTCTCCTTGACTAGGACTGGATAGCAAAGGCGAAGATGATCTGGTGTTCGGCTCCCCTTCCCGAAGGCTTGGACAATCCGGTGCTGGAAAAGATGCTCGAGCCAGCACCTTGCCTGGTGCCTGCAAAGGAAGATGAAGGGGGGAATAAAGAGGGCCAAAGCGGGCCTCCACCGCTATCTGTTCCAACCGAGGGAATGAGTGCCTCCGTGAGGGAGGATAGCCAAGAGAAGGAGTCTGACATTCCTTCGCCCCGGGGGAGGAAGAGGACTACCTTTGATGATCCGGAAACCAAGGTTTCCAAACGGGAGAAGAAAACTCCACCAGAGGATCCCGTCTCGGAGGGTGCTTTTGCCGCACAAAGTTCGTGCGGGGATCAGCCCTCTAACGGGTCGTAAGTGATCAAAATTTACTTAATAGTAGAGATATTCTACCTTACTTCCGAGGAAAATAACTGAAGCGTTTTATCTTGCAGTTCGGATCTTAGCCCTTCTCAACAGAGCTCGTCTTCAGGGGACCTTCTTCCGGAGATGATGGAGAGAGAAACGCCTCCCCGGGACTCCCCCGCTCAAGAAGCGGGCAACCTTGAAGTATCATCACGGAGGGCCTCTCCGGATCCGGTGAGGCCAGAAGATAATCCCATATTCACCCGAAGTTCCCAGCATCCGGCTCTTGAAGAGGGCAGACAAAAGAGTCCGGGGCCGTCTGGTATGCGGTCGGACGCACTGAGGGATCTGCTGAAGCGAGCGACCATCTCGGAAGAACACCATACGTTGATGTGTACAGTGATGGAAAGGATTTCGTCCGCTAAAAGCGGGTTGCATGACGCCTTTATGAGTCTACTAACGGGCTTTGAGGTACGTAAAATGATATACCTTTGTTATGGTACCGCACATTTTTAGGTGTGCCAGGTGTAGATAGTAGCCCCTGAGACTCTGGTTGTCACCGATAACGGTGGAAAATAGAGGATCATAGTCCTAGGTAATAACCATACCGCCTTTATGTGCAGGTGGTGGAAGCTCCGGTGGCTAGCCGGACTCATGAGTTTGCCGAACTAAAGCGGCAACTGGATGCGGCGGATGCCGACATCGAGCTTGTTAACAAGTGGCTTGACGAGGCACAGGGTAAGTGATATTTTCTGGTGAATGTCACATAGTAAGAGAAGCGAGATGCCATTATCTTTAATATGTTGTGACTGCAGATGGAGCTGCCACCGTGGAGACCCTTCGGGCGGAACTTGCCCGAGCCAAAGAACAAGCAAGGAGTAGTAACGCGGCTGCTTTGAAGGCGGCCAAAGATTTAAGAGCCGAGAAGGCCACGCATTGCGAGATCAAAGAGAAAATGGCCAAGATGGATATAGAGTTAAAAGATACTGCCGACCGTTGTCAGGTCCTTGAAGAAGAAAACCGAACAAAGGCGATGGACCTCGAAAAGGCCACGATGGCGACCAAAGACACCTTCTCTGCCATGAGAGCGAAGAAGGAGGAGCTGCGTGAAGCCAGTGATATTGTGGCTGGGAAGCCCTTTTTGCTGCGGAGGAAGTTCAAAGATCCGCGGTACACCCCTCTGGATCGGCTGTGGAGTTCGGCAGACGCATACCTGGATTTGACGGCGAGTGTTGTTGATGCGGCCGAATACTTCCGAGATCAAACAGATCGTGAAGTGGACAAGCTATTCTGGTCGCAGTTTAACGTTCCAGAGCATCCTCTTCCACTAACTGATCAGCTTGCCGAATGGGCCGAACTCAATAGATTGTCCGGACTTGCCATGAGGTCCGTCGTAGATCATCTGTGGCCGGAAAAACCGAAGCAAACATCTGTTTCAGCTTAGTGCAGCAGTTCCTTGATGCGGTGTCGCGCATCAATGCGATGAAGAGGTCGGCGTGCATAGAAGGCTCGCGAATGGCCTTTGCTCGTGTCAAAGCATACTGGGCAGAAATGGATGCTACCACTGTTACGGCACAAGGTTCGGCCATAGGCTGATTGGCTGCCGAGCACTATTTTGAAGAAGTTCTTGAGGGTGCTCGTTTGATAGAGGCCCAGTGCTTGAAGAATATTATGTTTGAGTGACATGTATTCCCATTGTAAAAACAATGTTTTATTAATTTTATCAAGGCTGTATTTATACTTTTGCCCGAAAGTATTGTGATGCCTCTTGTGCGGCCGTTTTATGTATACATGTGTATAACCTGAAAGATTGCAGTCGTCGGCTTCAGCCCCCACGCATATAATGCGCGGGTGTTCACAGAAGACGCGTACTCACACTTAATCCAACATCTTGGTCCTACTAAGGAGGTGAGAGCACAACGAACTAGGCAACCGGACTATAATGCTTTAGCACTTTCACTTAGCCATAGGAGTTTGACAGTGGGGCTACTATATAGCCCCTGGTGGCGCCGCACTCACCCGAGTTTGGGGTGCGTACATGCCTGGCCGGGAAACGGCCCTTCGTTAAGGTGGAGGAATTTTAGGATTCTGGTAGGTCATCGAGTGGTTGACCAGTCTCGCGCTATATCATGACAGTCAGTTTTCGGCTTTTCTCTACTGAGGTGCTCGTCCGGATGAACCATGGCACAATCGCAGTAGTTCTCCGGGTGCCGCCTTAGCTGATAGAGCGGAACGTAAGGCAGAAAAACACAGGATCCAGGCAAACCCAACATTTGACCCAAGACATGATTCGGAGCTGATGCATATAAGGCCAAACTCGCGACGCCGAACACTCCCTAAGGTATTCGGTCTTTATGGTGTAAACCGGGCCTAAATAGTGCCCTTTGTAAGAAGCCCCTAGTGTCCAGGTACGTGCATTGTTCTAACCTGGCCACATGCCAAGACATTAGCATCCTTCTCAATTGTACTGAGAATCCGAGGGATGTGTATCAACAAGAGACAGTAAAAAAGGTTGATGCAGGGTCTTAATCTAAAAAGAATCCTTGGAACGGGTCCCTGCTGCATGTCTGCGCCTGTGTCTCGGTTGTGCCGTATCCTGGACAGGTGTAGCACAATTGTCATCTGTATGAATTTCATATTGCTGCGCCGGACTCGTCTAACCGTGTCCGTGATCTTGACGACCTATCGAATGCTTTAGTTGGTGAGGCCATTTTAGTGTGCGGCTGCCAAGGCAGCCGCACTCTCTTCGGCGCGCAGGGATCGCTCAATATTTCCATTTACTGTAATGATGCCATGTGGAGCAGACATCTTAAGTGTGAGGGAAGCGTAATGCGGTATTGCATTAAAGCGAGCGAAAGCTTCGCGTCCAAGTAGTGCTTGATAGCCACCTTGGAACTGAGCAATGTGGAAGGTTAAATTTTCGCTACGGAAGTTATCGGGGAAGCCGAATATAACCTCTAGTAGCAGGGAGCCCGTGCAATGAGCCCCTGGGCCTGGCATTGCGCCTCTAAAGGTAGTATTGTTGTGGCAAATTTTCGTTGGGTCTATCCCCATTTTGCGGATTGTGTCCTGATATATCAGGTTTAAGCTGATGCTGCCGTCCATCAGGACTCGTGTGAAGTGGTATCCGTCAATTATTGGATATAATACCAAGGCAGCCCACCTTGCATTCCAGATACTTGCTGAGTAATCCTGATGGTCGAAGGTGATCGGTTGAGATGGCCAGTGGCAGAACTCCGCGGTGATAGGCCCTTGGGCATGTTTGTCTGGGAGTGCCGCTTTGCTTCTCCCCTTTATCACGTGTAACACGTTTACTGTTTTGACTTCTGGTGGAAATTTCTTCTGTTCCCCAGTGTTTTGCTTGCGAGGCTCATCCTCGTCTTCGCTTGCTGTATCCTGCCCCTTATGTTCGGCGTTGAGCTTACCGGACTGCTTGAAGACCCAACATTCTCTATGGGTATGATTTGCAGGTTTATCGGGGGTGCTATGGATCTGACATATTTGGTCCAGGATTTTGTTTAAGCTGGACAGTTCATCTCTGGTGCCTTTAGAGGGCGGCTTTTGCTGACCTGGCCAAGAGTTCTGAACCCGGCATTTACCGTCGTGCTCTTCGTGCTGTCCTCCTTATTCCGGCGCTTATTATTTTAGCTACAGCGTGATTTCCCGTTTCCATCTCTAACTTCGGATGTACTTGGGTCGCTGGTGCTGCATCGGGCTAGCCAGCTGTCCTCGCCCATGCAAAAGCGGGTCATGAGGCTTGTTAATGGTGCCATTGTTCTCGGCTTTTCTTGGCCGAGGTGCCTGGCAAGCCATTCATCTTGGACGCTGTGCTTAAAGGCTGCCAAGGCCTCGGCGTCCGGACAATCGACTATTTGGTTCTTTTTAGTAAGAAACATGTTCCAAAGCTTTCGGGCTCACTCTCCGGGCTGCTGAGTTATATGACTTAGATCGTCTGCATTCCGGTGGTCGGACATATGCCCCTTGAAAATTTGCCTGAAAGGCGTCTTCGAGCTCTTCCCAGCTTCTAATGGAGCTTTAGAGGAGGCTTTTAAGCCAGTGCCGAGCTGGCCCTTTGAGCTTGAGGGGTAAGTACTTGATGGCGTGGAGATCATCCCCTCGAGCCATATGGATATGGAGGATATAGTCCTCAATCCAGACCCCAGGGTCTGTTGTTCCGTCGTATGCCTCTATGTTTACGGGTTTGAATCCCTCTGGAAATTCATGGTCCAGCACCTCATGGGTGAAACATAGGGGGTGTGCGGCACCCCTGTATCTGGGTTCACCGTGGTGTTTGGATGTTTGTTGTATTGCATCGTATGCTGGAGCGCGCTTGCGTGGTCCATAAATGGATCTGGTTGCACCATCCTTTTGATGCGAGCCCTCGGGTGGGTCGCGCATTGGCTTATGTGCGGCGTTGTTGGCCGCTTTATGTTGGCCATGAGGTCGTCTATCCAGCCGGATGGCCATTTTAATTTTTCGTTGCGGGGGATCTAAGGCCTCCTCATCGAATTCAGGTAGCAACTTCCACTTCGGGTAGCTCTTGGTGTGGCGATTACTGCCGTACTTCGCTGTTGTGTTGAGTACTTCACTCCATTTTATTTTGAGTGTGTCTTGTGCAGCCTTGAGCCTTTGCTTCTGTTTTTTCAGACTCCTCGCCATGGAAACAAGCCTTTGGTGGGCATTATGTTGCTCCTGGCGCCTGTCCGGTGTGATGTCGTCCGGACTGTTATCTTCGACGGGGTTGGGTTGTTCGGCTTGATTTTCCATGTTACCGTGGTCGGGCAATGGTTCACCCTGCTATAACGCTGGGTCTATGTGATCGTTATTTCTGCCGGGGCGGGATTTAGGGTGGCGTTTACACCGCCGCTTTGACTGCTGCTCGAGGGAACCACCCGTCGCTGTGTCCTTCCGTTCCTCGTCGTTATTTTCTTTGGGTGTGTCCACCATGTATATGTCATGTGATGAAGTGGGCGTCCAGTGCCCTGTGAGCAGTGGTTCCTCTTCGACTCCTGCGTCATCGTCCATACAGTTGATGTCTTCGGAGTCAAAGTCGAGCATGTTGGTTAAGTCATCGACAGTGGCTACTAAGTGGGTGGTGGGTGGGCGGCGAATTTCTTCGTCATCCGCATCCCAATCCTGTCGGACGTAGTTCGGCCAGGATTCCCCTGATAAGGAGAGAGACCTTAATGAGTTCAGTACGTCACCGAAGGGCGAGTGCTGGAAAATATCCGCGGAGGTAAACTCCATGATCGGCGCCCAATCGGATTCGATAGGCACGGGCGCAGGCGGTTTGGAGTCCATGGCCGGAGAAGGATCCGGCAGTTTGGCAACACGACTCTCATGAAGGGTAAGGTCGATATTCAGCTCGATCGCCACTGAGGGTACGGCCTCCGTGATGGGGTCCATCCACCCGTCCATGGATGGCGCAATTGGCTCCGAATTGAGGCTCAGAGCGGCTGCCGGTGCGATCTCCTGAATACGGACCGATGATAGAGCTAAATCATACTCATCGTGACCGCGCGGCGCACAAGGCAAGGGCTCGAATCCGTCGAAGATCAAGTCTCCACGGGTGTCGGCCGTGTAGTTTAAGCTTCCAAACCTGACCTGGTATCCAGGGGCGTAACTTTCGATCTGCTCCAGATGGCCAAGCGAGTTGGCCCGCAGTGCGAAGCCGCCGAACACAAAGATCTGTCCGGGGAGAAAAGTCTCACCCTAGACTGCATCGCTATCGATGATCGTAGGAGCCATCAAGCCTAATGGCGACGACACAGAGGAACTCTCAATGAAAGCACCAATGTTGGTGTCAAAACCGGCGGATCTCGGGTAGGGGGTCCCGAACTATGCGTCTAAGGCGGATGGTAACAGGAGGCAGGGAACACGATGTTTTACCCAGGTTCGGGCCCTCTTGATGTAGGTAAAACCCTACGTCCTGCTTGATTTATTTTTGATGATACGAGTATTACAAGAGTTGGTCTACCACGAGATCGGAGAGGCTAAACCCTAGAAGCTAGCCTATGGTATGATTGTCTATTGTCCTACGGACTAAAACCCTCCGGTTTATATAGACACCGGCAAGGGCTAGGGTTACACAAGGTCGGTTACAAAGGAGGAGATATATATATCCGTATTGCCTAGCTTGCCTTCCACGCCAAGTAGAGTCCCATCCGGACACGAGACGAAGTCGTCAATCTTGTATCTACATAGTCTAACAGTCCGGCCAAAGGATATAGTCCGGCTGTCTGGAGACCCCCTAATCCAGGACTCCCTCACCCGTCCTCGGTGAGGGGAATCCTTAATGGAGGTAGCCCCTTAGGTGAGCATATGGATCCGAACTCTGATAGAGTCCGTTGTAGATGTTGTCCAGCTGGTCACCTGTTCTTTAGGGATGATTCAGAAAAATAAGGTAAGCAGATAAAAAACGTTACGGGAATGTGATGTCTACTACACAACCTTCTTCTTATAGACGTTGTTGGGCCTCCAAGTGCAGAGGTTTGTAGGACAGTAGCAAATTTCCCTCAAGTGGATGACCTATGGTTTATCAATCCGTAGGAGACATAGGATGAAGATGGTCTCTCTCAAGCAACCCTGCAACCAAATAACAAAGAGTCTCTTGTGTCCCCAACACACCCAATACAATGGTAAATTGTATAGGTGCACTAGTTCGGTGAAGAGATGGTGATACAAGTGGTATATGGATGGTAGATAAAGGTTTTTGTAATCTGAAAATATAAAAACAGCAAGGTAACGAATGATAAAAGTGAGCGTAAACGGTATTGCAATGCTAGGAAACAGGGCCTAGGGTTCATACTTTCGCTAGTGTAAGTCCTCTCAACAATAATAACATAATTGGATCACATAACTATCCCTCAACATGCAACAAAGAGTCACTCCAAAGTCACTAATAGCGGAGAACGAACGAAGAGATTATGGTAGGGTACGAAACCACCTCAAAGTTATTCTTTCCAATCAATCCGTTGGGTTATTCCTACAAGTGTCACAAACAGCCCTAAGAGTTCGTACTATAATAACACCTTAAGACACAAATCAATCAAAACCCTAATGTCACCTAGATACTCCAATGTCACCTCAAGTATCCGTGGGGGTATGATTATATGATATGCATCACACAATCTCAGATTCATCTATTCAACCAACACATAGAACCTCAAAGAGTGCCCCAAAGTTCTACCGGAGAATCACGACGAAAACGTGTGCCAACCCCTATGCATAGGTTCATGGGCGGAACCTGCAAGTTGATCACCAAAACATACATCATGTGAATCACGTGGTATCCCATTGTCACCATAGGTACGCACGGCAAGACATACATCAAGTGTTCTCAAATCTTTAAAGACTCAATCTGATAATATAAATTCAAAGGGGAAACTCAATCCATTACAAGAGAGTAGAGGGGGGAGAAAACATCATAGGATCCAATTATAATAGCAAAGCTCGCGATACATCAAGATCGTGCCAAATCAAGAACACGAGAGAGAGAGAGAGAGAGAGATCAAGCACATAGCTACTGGTACATACCCTTAGCCCCGAGGGAGAACTACTCCCTCCTCGTCATGGAGAGCACCGAGGTGATGAAGATGGCCACCAGAGAGAGATTTCCCCCTCCGGCAGGGTGCTGGAACGGGTCTAGATTGGCTTTTGGTGGCTATGGAGGCTTCTGGCCGCGGAACTCCCGATCTATCATCTCTTCTGGAAGTTTTAGGGTACGTGAGTATATATGGGTGCAGGAAGTACGTCGGTGGAGCTTCGGGGGCCCACGAGGCAGGGGGGCGTGCCCCCCACCCTCGTGAGCACCTCCCTTGGCTCCTGACGTGGGGTCCAAGTCCATCCGGTAGCTTTCCTTCCAAAAATAACTTCTCTGATTGATTCTGTTCTGTTTCGACTCCGTTTGATATTCCTTTTCTTTGAAACACTGAAATAGGCAAAAAAACAGCAATTCTGGGTTGGGCCTCCGGTTAATAGGTTAGTCCCAAAAATAATATAAAAGTGGATAATAAAGCCCAATATTGCCCAAAACAGTAGATAACATAGCATGGAGCAATCAAAAATTATAGATACGTTGGAGACGTATCAAGCATCCCCAAGCTTAATTCCTGCTCGTCCTCGAGTAGGTAAATGATAAAAATAGAATTTTTGATGCGGAATGCTACTTGGCATAATTTCAATGTAATTCTTCTTAATTGTGGCATGAATATTCAGATCCGAAAGATTCAAGACAAAAGTTCATATTGACATAAAAATGATAATACTTCAAGCATACTAACTAAGCAATTATGTCTTCTCAAAATAACATGGCCAAAGAAAGTTCATCCCTACAAAATCATATAGTTTAGTCATGTTTCATTTTCGTCACACAAGAATGCTCTCATCATGCACCACCCCGATGACAAGCCAAGCAATTGTTTCATACTTTAGTAATATCAAACTCATAAACTTTCACGCAATACATGAGCGCGAGCCATGGATATAGCACTATGGGTGGAATAGAATATAATGAGGGGGGTTATGTGGAGAAGACAAAAAAGGAGAAAGTCTCACATCAACGAGGCTAATCAATGGGCTACGGAGATGCCCATCGATTGATGTTAATGCAAGGAGTAGGGATTGCCATGCAACGGATGCACTAGAGCTATAAATGTATGAAAGCTCAACAAAAGAAACTAGTGGGTGTGCATCCAACTTGCTTGCTCATGAAGACCTAGGGCACTTGAGGAGGCCCATTGTTGGAATATACAAGCCAAGTTCTATAATGAAAATTTCCCACTAGTATATGAAAGTGATAACATGAGAGACTCTCTACTATGAAGATCATGGTGCTACTTTGAAGTGTGGTAAAAGGATAGTAACATTGTCCCTTCTCTCTTTTTCTCTCATTTTTTGCCCTTCTCTTTTTTATGGCCTTTCTTTTTTGGGGGGAGGGCCTTCTCTTTTTTATGGCCTTTCTCTTTTTTTATATTCCTCACTTGGGACAATGCTCTAATAATGATGATCATCACACTTCTATTTATTTACAACTCAATGATTACAACTCGATACTAGAACAAATATGACTCTATATGAATGCCTCCGGCGGTGTACCGGGATATGCAATGAACCAAGAGTGAAATGTATGAAAGAATTATGAATGGTGGCTTTGCCACAAATACTATGTCAACTACATGATCATGCTAAGCAATATGACAATGATGAATGTGTCATGATGAACGGAATGATGGAAAGTTGCATGGCAATATATCTCGGAATGGCTATGGAAATGCCATAATAGGTAGGTATGGTGGCTGTTTTGAGGAAGATATAAGGAGGTTTATGTGTGAAAGAGCATATCATATCACGGGGTTTGGATGCACCGGCAAAGTTTGCGCCAACTCTCAATGTGAGAAAGGGCAATGCACGGTACCAAAGAGTCTAGCAAGGATGGGAGGGTGAGAGTGCGTATAATCCATGGACTCAACATTAGTCATAAAGAACTCACATACTTATTGCAAAAATCTACAAGTCATCAAAAACCTCGGCACTACGCGCATGCTCCTAGGGGGGTAGATTGGTAGGAAAAGACAATTGCTCGTCCCCGACCGCCACTCATAAGGAGGACAATCAAATAACACCTCATGTTTCAAATTTGTTACACAATGTTTACCATACGTGCATGCTACGGGACTTGCAAACTTCAACACAAGCACTTCTCAAATTCACAACTACTCAACTAGCACGACTTTGATATTATTACCTCTATATCTCAAAACAATCATCAAGCATCAAACTTCTCTTAGTATTCAATACTCTATATGAAAGTTTTTACTAATCTTGTATACCTCGCATATTAGGATTTAAGCAAATTGCCATGCTATTTAAGACTCTCGAAATAATATAAGTGAAGCATGAGAGTTCCTCTATTTCTTCAAAATAAAACTACCACCATGCTCTAAAAGATATAAGTGAAGCACTAGAGCAAATGACAAACTACTCTGAAAGATATAAGTGAAGATCAATGAGTAGTTGAATAATTATGCAACTACGTGAAGACTCTCTAACATTTAAGAATTTCAGATCTTGGTATTTTATTCAAACATCAAGCAAAGAAAAATAAAATTACATTCTAAGAATGGCAAACATCATGTGAAGAAGCAAAAACTTAGGATCAACCGAAACTAACCGATAGTTGTTGAAGAAGAAAGGTGGGATGCCAACCGGGGCATCCCCAAGCTTAGATGCTTGAGACTTCTTGAAATATTATATTGGGATGCCTTGGGCATCCCCAAGCTTGAGCTTTTGTGTCTCCTTAATTCCTATCGTATCTCGGTCTCCCTAAATCTCAAAGGCTTCATCCACACAAAACTCAACAAGGACTCGTGAGATAAGTTAGTATAAACCATTGCAAAAACCTTATCATACTCTATTGTAGCAAATCACTAAAATTATTATTCAACATTTCATACTAAATGGCTCTGCATATTTAATAGTCATATCCTCAAATACAATCATTAAAGAAGCAAACATATGCGAACAATGCAAACATAACAGCAATCTGCCTAAACAGGACAGTCTGTAAACAATGCAGCAACATCCATACTTCCCTAACTCCAAAAATTATGAAAGAAAATTCCCACTGTAGTAAATGTATCAGATCTTAATATGCAAAAGGTTTCAACATTTTATCACATTCTGACTTTTCTAGGGAATTATTGCAACAGCGGTAAACTTTCTGTTTTCAAACAGCAACATGTGGAATTCAAAAATAGGCATAGTAAAGGCTATCAATGCCACTTTTATTGAAATAAAAGATGAAAAACATTGTTCTAAATAACAGCAAGCAAAACTTAACAAAATAAATTGACGCTCCAAGCAAAACACATATCATGTGGTGAATAAAAATATAGCTCCAAGCAAAGTTACCGATGAACGAGGACGAAAGAGGGGATGCCTTCCGGGGCATCCCCAAGCTTAGGCTTTTGGTTGTCCTTGAATATTACCTTGGGGTGCCTTGGGAATCCCCAAGCTTAGGCTCTTGCCACTCCTTATTCCATAGTCCATCGAATCCTTACCCAAAACTTGAAAACTTCACAACACAAAACTTAAAGTAGAAAACTCATGAGCTCCGTTAGCGAAAGAAAACAAAAGACCACTTCAAGGTACTGTAATGAACTCATTATTTATTTATATTGGTGTTAAACCTACTGTATTAAAATTTATCTATGGTTTATAAACTATTTTACTAGCAATAGATTCATCAAAATAAGCAAACAACACATAGAAAACAGAATCTGTCAAAAACAGAACAGTCTGTAGTAATCTGGACCAAACGTATACTTCTGGAACCCCAAAAATTCTAAAATAAATTTAAGGACCTGAGGAATTTATCTATTAATCATATGCAAAAAGAATTAACTAAATATCACTCTCCAAATAAAAATGGCAGCAATTCTCGTGAGCGCTAAAGTTTCTGTTTTTTACAGCATGATCAACAAGACTTTCCCAAAGTCTTCCCAAAGGTTCTACTTGGCACAAACACTAATTAAAAGCATAAAACCACATCTAAACAGAGGCTAGATGAATTATTTATTACTAAACAGGAACAAAAATCATGTTGCTAAAATAAAATTGGGTTGCCTCCCAATAAGCGCTATCGTTTAACGCCCCTAGCTAGGCATGATGATTTCAATGATGCTCACATAAAAGATAAGAATTGAAACATAAAGAGAGCATCATGAAGAATATGACTAGCACATTTAAGTCTAACCGTCTTCCTATGCATAGGTATTTTGTGAACAAACAACTTGTGGGAACAAGAATCTACTTGCATAGGATGGTAAAACAAGCATAACTTCAAAACTTTAAGCACATAGAGAGGAAACTTGACATTATTGCAATTCCTACAAGCATTGTTCCTCCCTCATAATAATTTTCAGTAGCATCATGAATGAATTCAACAATATAATCAGCACCCAAAGCATTCTTTTCATGATCTACAAGCATAGCAATTTTATTACTCTCCACACAAGCAAAATTCTTCTCATGAATAATAGTGGGAGCAAACTCAACAAAATAATTATCATGTGAGGCATAATCCAACTGAAAACTAAAATCATGATGACAAGTTTCATGGATATCATTATTCTTTATAGCATACAAGTCATCACAATAATCATCATAAATAGCAACTTTGTTCTCATAATCAATTGGAACCTCTTCCGGAATAGTGGATTCCTCACAAAATAAAGTCATGACCTCTCCAAATCCACTTTCATCAATATAATCATCATAAATAGGAGGCATGATTTCATCATAATAAATTTGCTCATCAAAACTTGGGGGACAAAAATATCATCTTCATCAAACATAGCTTCCCCAAGCTTGTGGCTTTGCATATCATTAGCATCATGGATAGTCAAGGAATTCATACTAACAACATTGCAATCATGCTCATCATTCAAATATTTAGTGCCAAACATTCTAATGCATTCTTCTTCTAGCACTTGAGCACAATTATCGGAATCCTTATTCTCACGAAATACATTAAAAATATGAAGCATATGAGGCATCCATAATTCCATTTTTTTGTAGTTTTATTTTATAAACTAAACTAGTGATAAAACAAGAAACTAAAAGACTCGATTGCAAGATCAAAAGATATACCTTAAAGCGCTAACCTCCCCGGCAACGGCGCCAGAAAAGAGCTTGATGTCTACTACACAACCTTCTTCTTGTAGACGTTGTTGGGCCTCCAAGTGCAGAGGTTTGTAGGACAGTAGCAAATTTCCCTCAAGTGGATGACCTAAGGTTTATTAATCCGTAGGAGGCGTAGGATGAAGATGGTCTCTCTCAAGCAACCCTGCAACCAAATAACAAAGAGTCTCTTGTGCCCCAACACACCCAATAGAATGGTAAATTGTATAGGTGCACTAGTTCGGCGAAGAGATGGTGATACAAGTGGTATATGGATGGTAGATAAAGGTTTTTGTAATCTGAAAATATAAAAACAGCAAGGTAACGAATGATAAAAGTGAGCGTAAACGGTATTGCAATGCTAGGAAACAAGGCCTAGGGTTCATACGTTCACTAGTGTAAGTCCTCTCAACAATAATAACATAATTGGATCACATAACTATCCCTCAACATGCAACAAAGAGTCACTCCAAAGTCACTAATAGCGGAGAACGAACGAAGAGATTATGGTAGGGTATGAAACCACCTCAAAGTTATTCTTTCCAATCCATCTGTTGGGCTATTCCTACAAGTGTCAAAAACAGCCCTAGAGTTTGTACTAGAATAACACCTTAAGACACAAATCAACCAAAACCCTAATGTCACCTAGATACTCCAATGTCACCTCAAGTATCCGTGGGTATGATTATACGATATGCATCACACAATCTCAGATTCATCTATTCAACCAACACATAGAACCTCAAAGAGTGCCCCAAAGTTCTACCGGAGAATCACGACGAAAACGTGTGCCAACCCCTATGCATAGGTTCATGGGTGGAACCCGCAAGTTGATCAACAAAACGTACATCAAGTGAATCACGTGGTATCCCATTGTCACCACAGATACGCACGGCAAGACATACATCAAGTGTTCTCAAATCTTTAAAGACTCAATCCGATAATATAACTTCAAAGGGGAAACTCAATCCATTACAAGAGAGTAGAGGGGGGAGAAAACATCATAGGATCCAAATATAATAGCAAAGCTCGCGATACATCAAGATCGTGCCAAATCAATAACACGAGAGAGAGAGAGAGAGAGAGATCAAACACATAGCTACTGGTACATACCCTTAGCCCCGAGGGAGAACTACTCCCTCCTCGTCATGGAGACCACTGGGATGATGAAGATGGCCACCGGAGAGAGATTGCCCCCTCCGGCAGGGTGCCGGAATGGGTCTAGATTGGCTTTCGGTTGCTACGGAGGCTTCTGGCAGCGGAACTCCCGATCTATCATCTCTTCTGGAAGTTTTAGGGTACGTGAGTATATATGGGTGCAGGAAGTACGTCGGTGGAGCTTTGGGGGCCCCACGAGGCAGGGGGCGCGCCCCCCACCCTCGTGAGCACCTTCCTTGGCTCCTAACGTGGGGTCCAAGTCCATCTAGTAGCTTTCCTTCCAAAAATAACTTCTCCAGTTGATTTCATTCCGTTTCGACTCCGTTTGATATTCCTTTTCTTCGAAACACTGAAATCAAAAAAAACAGCAATTCTGGGTTGGGCCTCCGGTTAATAGGTTAGTCCCAAAAATAATATAAAAGTGGATAATAAAGCCCAATATTGCCCAAAACAGTAGATAACATGGCATGGAGCAATCAAAAATTATAGATACGTTGGAGACGTATCAGAATGCTATAAGGTGGTCCGTATTGTGTTTCCGCCGATGCCCATGGTATCTTGAGCGCGTAGTGATGTACGCGTGGTGCAAATTTTGCCAGTACAGCACGTTGGTGGCGGAAGACGAACTGCTACTTGCATTCTGGGAGTGGTCGAACATCGGAGGGGGACTGTTTCTGGCCCCTGGCGTTCTACTGGCGAGCCGATCCATCGTCTTTATCGCCTGGTGGCCTCCTCCCCTTGTTGTAAGTGTTAAGCTTGCCTGCCTGCTTGAAGACCCAATAGTTTCGATTGGTATGATTGGCTGGCCTATCGGGGTGACCGTGAATCTGACAAGGTCGGTCCAATATCCTGTCAAGGATGGATGGTCCATCCTGGTTTGCCTTTAGTGGCTTCTTCCGTTGATCGGGCTTTTGATTGTGAAATCCTGCGTTCACTGTTGTGTCGCGTATATTACTGCGACTGTTGTGTTCGGTTCGTCGTGGCTTGCCGTTGCCATCTCGGATATCGGAAGCGCTCGGGCCACTGGCGTTGTTGCTTTTACGAGCAAGCCAGTTGTCTTCTCCCGTGCAGAAGCGGGTCATTAGAGCGGTAAGGGCTGCTATGGATTTGGGTCCTTCTTGGCCGAGGTGACGCGCAAGCCATTCATCCCAGACGCTATGTCTGAAGGCCGCAAGGGCTTCTGCGTCCAGACAGTCGACAATTTGGTTCTTTTTGACTAAGAACCTGGTCCAGAGCTCCTTGGCTGACTCGCCGGGCTCCTGGAAAATGTGACTTAAGTCATTGGCGTATAGTGGTCGGACATATGTTCCTTGGAAGTTGTCTCGAAAGGCGTCTTCCAAATCTTCCCAGTTGCCAATAGAATTTTCTGGCAAACTGTTTAGCCAGTATCGAGCTGGCCCTTTAAGCTTGAGAGGTAACTATTTAATGGCGTGGAGGTCGTCTCCGCAGGCCATGTGAATATGGAGGAGGTAATCCTCGATCCATACCACGGGATCTGTTGTTCCATCGTATGATTCGATGTTAATGGGTTTAAACTTGTCTGAAAATTCATGCTCCACTACTTCGTTAGTGAAGCAGAGAGGGTGTGCGGCTCCTCTGTATTGGGCCACACTATGAAGCACCTCTGGCGGGCTCCGTTTACGGTGCTCGGACTGGGCATGGTTGGCTTTATAACGTCCGAATAGGCGACCATCATTGTCGGTCGGGGTATATCTTCGTGATCTGTACATCGATCTTGTGCGTCCTGCTCTACCCTCCGTGTCTTGGTTGATATCGTGGGTATTCCCCCGAGCTATTTTGTTTTGACGGCCGGATGGGTTGGTATGGTGCTCTGCTTGGGCTGCTGCTTTGTCTGGGCCGAATTGTGGTTGTCTCGCCGCATTGTTTGATGGTGGTATGGGTTCCATTGCTCTGCCATTGTGTTGAGGGAGCCACCTATTCTTGGGGTGGCTTTTGACTGGCTGCTAAGGCCGTATTCTTCGGCGACCAAGACCTCGGTCCATCTATCATTGAGCAAATCTTGGCTTGCTTGAAGCTGCGGCTGTTTCTTTCTTAGGCTCCTTGCAGTGGCTATAAGCCAGCGTTTAAAGCTCTCCTGCTCGAGAGGTTCCTTGGGCATGATGAAATCCTCATTGCCGAGGATCTCCTCTTCCTCGGAGAGTGGGAGATAATTGTTGTCTTCCGAGTCCCCATGTGTGGTCTGTTCATTAGAGCTATCTTGCCCGCCTTCCGGTTCCTCCTGCTCGGATTCTATCTCAATAGGGTTTTTGTTGTCTGGAGTATCGTCTTCTCTGGTGCTGGCAGTGTTTTCTCTTGGGCGATGTGACCTAGGGCACCGGTGTCTGGGCTGTGTACCAGGCGGTTTATTCTCGACCGGATCCTCCTTGTCATCGTCGAGAGCGTCGTAAGGTGTGTCTATCATGCACATGTCATACCATGAAGTGGTCATCTCATGTCGAGCGGGTAGTAAGCTCTGGCCATGCCCCCTATCGTCGTCCACACCGTCGATGTCTTCAGAGTGGGGATCGAGTGTGTTGGTTACATCTTTAACAGTGGCTATGAAGTGGGTGGCGGGTGGGAAGCAAAATTCTCCGTTGTCCGCCGTAAGTTCGAACCGAACATAGTTCGGATATGGGTCGTCCGCCAGGGATAGGTTTTTAAGCGAGTTTAGTATGTCGCCCATGGGCGAGTGTTAGAAGACATCTGCGGCGCTGAACTTGAAGATCGATAACTGATCGAGTTCAGCGTACGCAGGCTCGCGGGGTTCGGAGCTCGACATCAGAGGCGAGTCCGGGGTTCCATTGATGCAGATACCATACGAAGTGGAATCTGCGTGTGGCTCCAGCGCCGCTGAAACGGTAGTCCCCGTGATGGGGTTGAGCTTCTCATCTTCGGACGACTTGAACTGCTCCGGGTTTGAGGCCGGAGCTGCTACGGGAGCTATCTCCTGGATGCGGCCTGATGACAGGTTTAAGCCATGTTCATCGGGGCGATGAGGAGCGGTTGCCGCGGTCCCGAATCCGTCGAAGATCAAGTCTCCATGGATGTCCGCAACGTAATTCAAGCTCCCGAATTTGACCTAATGGCCAGGGGCGTAGCTGTCAATCTGCTCTAGATGGCCAAGCGAGTTGGCCCGCAGTATGAAGCCGCCGAATATGAAGATCGGTCCGGGGAGGAAGGTTCCTCTTTGGACAGCATCGTTATTGATAATTGAAGGGGCCATCGAACCTTTTGTCGACGGCACAGTGGAACTCTCAATGAAAGCACCAATGTCGGTGTCAAAACCGGCGTATCTCGGGTAGGGGGTCCTGAACTGTGCGTCTAAGATCGATGGTAACAGGAGACGGGGGACACGATATTTACCCAGGTTCGGGCCCTCTCTATGGAGGTAATACCTACGTCCTGCTTGATTGGTATTGATGAATATGGGTGTTACAAGAGTTGATCTACCACGAGATAGTAATAGCTAAACCCTAGAAGTCTAGCCTACCTGGGTATGGTAATGAGTATATGTGGTGTCCTTTCCGGACTATCCCCTTCGGTTTATATAAACATCGAGGGGACCTAGGGTTTACATGGAGTCGGTTACATAAGAAGGAATCTTTAGTCACCAAGCTTGCCTTCCACGCCAAGTAGAGTCCAATCCGGACATGGTGCAGTCTTCGGCCTTCATGTCTTCATAGCCCATCAGTCCGGCCCATGGATAACAGGCCGGACACCTGAGGACCCCTTAGTCCAGGACTCCCTCAATGCCCTGGCCAGCGGTGGGAGTAGTAGGGGGTGGTGAGGCCTGCACGGCAGCACAGCTGGCCACGGGAGGCAGGAGCAGGAGGCACGACCGGCGCTGCTTTGGGCGGCTGGAGCAAGAAGACCAGAGGTTGAAGAAGCATGACGGCCGTTGGATGGACATCGTACGGTCACTCCAGCTAGAATCGTTTATATTGACTAAGTTGACAAAGCCCTTGGTACGCATCAACTTAGTAGGCCCACAGGTCAGCTTCCAAAATGGTGCGCCCCAGATGTCAGGGGGAGGAATCATTTTTTGGGCGGGTGAAGCTAGAATATCCGAGATTGAAGAAGAAGCACGGCATCCGTTGGATGGACGTCCAACGACCACTGCTGCTAGAACCGTGTGTTGACTATAAGTTGACAAACCTTGCATACGCGTCAACTCTTTTTTTAGGGGACGCGTCAACTTAGTAAGGCCACAAGTGTGTGGCAGAGAACTTATAGCCCATTTGAGATTTGTAAGAATGTGCAGCCAATTTCTGAATTCTAATGGAATTTACTACAGCCCATTTACAGTTTGTTAAAAGTACAACCCATTTCAACCAACTGTTCAACACAGAATTCAATAAATTTTCCCACAGTTTGATGGGATCCGAAATATTTTTATCCCAAAATTTCTAGTCAGATTAAATACAGTTTCAATATAAATTTATATTACGTAAAAATCCAACTAAACATTGCGCTCGCAACAATTAATGAAATTAAAATTTTCAATATCCAAAAATAATATTTTATAAAGTAATTACGTGTTTGGTGCATTTTTTATAGTTACTTAATTACATCCCATTTATTATTTCTTCAAGCCCATTTTCTTGTTAAGCCTAATGCATCCCTCCTAGGAAAGTTTTGCAGCCCAGCGGGGCGGAGAATAACAACTTGACCTTGCCTGGGTATTCCTAAAAAAAGTATAGCTCGGCTAGCCATTTTTAGGTTGAAAAAAATTAAGATCTGGGCTGGATATCGGGCCTGGGCTAGACGGGCCACAGCCCGCCCAGTTAATAGTTGTAGCGATGTTTTCGTTGTTGTTCAGAGGAGAAAAATTAATGTCTGGGCTAAACATCGCTCAAGAAAAACTCTGCAGTGCTCACACCTCAAAAACACAAATACTGCTCGAGCTGCTTGGTCCCAGCTGTTGGCCGCTTCTTGTGCAATTCTCTCGTTTATTGACTACATAGGTTGACAATGGTGTGGGACCGTGATGTCAGGAAACCAGGAGGAAGCAAAAAAATAGTTTTATATACTAATAAGGAGGCACTTGCGTACGTGCGGCTATGGCCTTGGTGGGTCCCCACTGTCATCCTCTCCAAGTAAAGTCATCTCCTCATCTTCATGTCTGTTGACCATGTTGACAACGTGAGATGACGGTGCCACAGCGAGCGCAACAACTCGAAGGACGATGGAGAGGGCCTCGCGGGCCCTACGGATGGTCTGATACAGCGCCCGCTGCTCATTCGGGAAGCCAGGATCATAGGGCCACATGTCCGTGACGGCATTGTCGTTCGCTTGTTCACTAGTGCTCGTTGAGGAGACGGAGGTTGTAGCACAGGACCTCCTGCGTTGGTAGCTCTTCCGCCATTAGGGCGTCGAAGTGCGGCCGCACCTGCTCTATGGTGAACACAGCATGAACCGGCTTGGACAGTGGCGCTGGCTCCTGGTCGGAAGCTACGTCCATCGTCTTATTGTCGTTGCTCAGCTCGGCGAGGTAGCTGGCGAGCCAGCATTTCCGGCTGCTGGACCGACCCGCTGCCAAGCACAAGTCTGACTGCCCTGGCCCACCCAGAACGCCTCCCTCGCCCGCGTGCGCTTTCCACCCGAAACGATCAGCGTCGCCTGCCCCGCTTCCCGGTGCATGTGATTGCTCCACCTTCAAACGACACAAGTGTCGTTCGTCCGTCCTTCTGCCGCCCACATTAATGATACGCGGTTGCCGAGGCGGCTACTCCGGCGCCACACGTATGTCCCTCTGCCGCCCACCATTGCTATATAAACTGCTGCGCCGGCCATAGCCGCAGTCATCCGCATCTGTTCCTATTCTCCTGTCCACACCACTACTGCCCACCATGCCTTCCTCGCGCGCCAGCGCTCTTCGGGACGGGCAGACGATGGACCACAAGGAGATGGCAGCCATTGCTGCCGACTGGCTGGCCGGCAGGCAGCCGGAGGACAACGACGTCCCAATGGAGAACATGGTAGTCGATGACCCGGCGCCAATCCCCTCCTCCGCGCCATCCTCGCTGGTGCATTGCACCATGACCATCGGTGAGGCTCGTGCCCAATATATGGACACGGTGAGGCAGAAGCGTGAGGAGCAGTTCCGGGAGGTGTAGGCCGACACCGCCTACAACCACCATCTCCTTCAGGAGCACCTGCAGGCGGAGGAGCAGATCGCCGCGGAGCGGGCAGAGCAGGAGGCGCTACTCGACTCGTACCGCTTCGCCCGCAAGGGCCGCCTCGAGCGCTGGCGGTACCGCATGCGGGTGGCGGAGGCTGCGGCCGCCTACAAAGAGGGTGATGAAGCTGGTGAGGCGCTGTTTGGCGAGACCGAGGATGAGGTAGAGGACAATGCTGATACGTCTCCGTCGTATCTATAATTTTTGATTGTTCCATGTCAATATTCTACAACTTTCATATACTTTTGGCAACTTTTTATACTATTTTTGGGACTAACATATTGATCCAGTGCCCAGTGCCAGTTCCTGTTTGTTGCATGTTTTTTGTTTCGCAAAATATCCATATCAAACGGAGTCCAAATGGGATAAAAACTGACGGAGATTTTTTTGGAATATATATGATTTTTGGGAAGAAAAATCCACGTGAGACGGTGCCCGAGGTGGCCATGAGGCAGGAGGGTGCGCCTGCCCCCCCCCTAGGCGCGCCCTGACACTCGTGGGCCACCCGTAAGGCGGTTGATGCCCTTCTTTCGCCGCAAGAAAACTAATATCCGGATAGAGATCGTGTTAAAATTTCAGCCCAATCGGAGTTACAGATCTCCAGGAATATACGAAACGGTGAAAGGGAAGACTCTCAGAACGCAGAAACAGAGAGAGACAAAGAGACAGATCCAATCTCGGAGGGGCTCTCGCCCCTCCCACTCCATGGAGACCACGGACCAGAGGGGAAATCCTTCTCCCATCTAGGGAGAAGGTCAAGGAAGAAGAAGAAGGAGGGGGGCTCTCCCCCCTCGCTTCCGGTGGCACCGGAGTGCCACCGGGGGCCATCATCATCACCGCGATCTACACCAACAACTCCGCCATCTTCACCAACATCTCCATCACCTTCCCCCCTCTATCTACAGCGGTCCACTCTCCCGCAACCCGTTGTACCCTCTACTTGAACATGGTGCTTTATGCTTCATATTATTATCCAATGATGTGTTGCCATCCTATGATGTCTGAGTAGGTTTTAGTTGTCCTATCGGTGGTTGATGAATTGCTATGATTGATTTAATTTGCTTGTGGTTATGTTGCTGTCCTTTGGTGCCCATCATATGATTGCGTGCATGGATCACACCATAGGGTTAGTTGTATGTTGGTAGGACTATGTATTGGAGGGCAAGAGTGACAGAAGCTTCAACCTAGCATAGAAATTGATGCACACGGGATTGAAGGGGGACCAATATATCTTAATGCTATGGTTGGGTTTTACCTTAATGAACATTAGTAGTTGCGGATGCTTGCTAATAGTTCCAATCATAAGTGCACAGAATTCCAAGTAAGGGATGACATGCTAGCAGTGGCCTCTCCCACATAATACTTGCTATCGGTCTAGTAAAGTAGTCAATTGCTTAGGGGCAATTTTGCAACTCCTACCACCACTTTTCCACACTCACTATATTTAATTTATTGTTTCTTTATCTAAACAGCCCCTACTTTTTATTTACGTACTCTTTATTATCTTGCAAACCTATCCAACAACACCTACAAAGTACTTCTAGTTTCATACTTGTTCTAGGTAAAGCGAACGTCAAGCGTGCGTAGAGTTGTATCGGTGGTCGATAGAACTTGAGGGAATATTTGTTCTACCTTTAGCTCCTCGTTGGGTTCGACACTCTTACTTATCGAAAATTGTTGCGATCCCCTATACTTGTGGGTTATCAAGACCTTTTTCTGGCGCCGTTGCCGGGGAGCAATAGCGTGGGGTGAATATTCTCGTGTGTGCTTGTTTGCTTTATCACTAAGTAATTTTTATTTGCTGTTCTTAGTTGTTTTCTATCTTTAGTTATGGGTAGGAAACGCAAAATACCAAAAAAATTAGTTGTACCTACTAAACCAATGGTTGAAGAACCACTCAAAATCTATCACACTGCTGAAGCTTATTACTTGGATCATCTTCGATCCCTATGTGCCCGTGCTGAAACCCCAACTAGCTTAGTTGAGGGCAAATCTTTAGATGAGCATGCTTATTATGTGCGACACCGAATATCTGAAAAAGGGAAAACTTTACTGGATCAAATTCATCGTTTGCAATGCTATGCTTGGAATTTATGTGAAATATATGATTATACTTGTTGTTCTGAAGACCCTAAGAAACACCTTCCCTACCAATGTTTGTTTAGTGATAATGGAATCGTATCTTCGTATGCTACGGGTGTTTATAATTACTATGATGTTCAACAAGTTGAAGAATTTGTTGCTTTTAAGGGTGCTTATGAAATTGCTTCTTTGATTGAAAAGTATGATGCTACTCTTTACAAATCTGAAAATTTTGCCATATTTAAATATTTCTATGATAATTATGCTTCTAATGCCTATGTTGAACCATATATTGAGTACTACTCCGCTGTCCAAGAAGAGACTAATATTTTGCAGGAGTCTATGGAAGAAGAAATTGATGAAACTGTGAGCTCACTGGATGAAAAAGATGAGGAAGAGAGCGAAGAACAAAAGGAGGAAGAGCGGATTAGCTACCCATGCCCACCTTCTAATGAGAGTAACTCTTCAACTCATACATTGTTTAATTTCCTTTCGTGCTTACCAGAGGATGATTGCTATGATGATTGTTATGATCCCGTTGATTCTTTTGAAATATCCCTTTTTGATGATGCTTGCTATGCTTGTGGCCAAGATGCCAATATGAATTATGCTTATGGAGATGAACTTGCTATAGTTCCTTATGTTAAACATGAAATTGTTGCTATTGCACCCACACATGATAGTCCTATTATCTTTTTGAATTCTCCAAACTACACTATATCGGAGAAGTTTGTTCTTATTAAGGAATATATTGATGGGTTGCCTTTTACCGTTGCACATGATGATTTTGATGAATATAATATGCATGTGCTTGCTGCTCCTACTTGCAATTATTATGAGAGAGGAACTATATCTCCACCTCTCTATGTTTCCAATATGATAAAATTGCAAGAAACTGTTTATACTATGCATTGGCCTTTACTATGTGTGCATGAATTGTTCTTTCATGACATGCCGATGCATAGGAAGAGATTTAGACTTCGTCATTACATGATACATGTTACTTTGTGCTCACTACTAAATTACAAATCATTGTTAATTAAAATTGGCTTTGATATACCTTGGGATCCGGGTGGATCCATTACTTGAGCACTATATGCCTAGCTTAATGGCTTTAAAGAAAGTGCTGCCAGGGAGACAACCCGGAAGTTTTAGAGATTCATTTATTTCTGTTGTGTGCTTTTATAAAGTTTAAATATAAAAATAATGTGCCAAGGTTTGCCTTTAGGATGTTTACATTTGCTTGATGGTTTGTACAGTGCAGGCCAGAAACTTTGGCTGTAGTGCGCGATTTTACATTTTTAGCTGGAACGTCAAATGGTTCTGATTCTTTTTGCACTGTCTTCCTATACAAATTTTTTATTTTTCCTAATTTTGGTAGAATTTTTCAAGTATCAGAAGTATGGTGAATGTTCAGATTTCTACAGACTGTTCTGTTTTAGACAGATTCTGTTTTTGATGCATAGTTTGCTTGTTTTGATGAAACTATCGATTCATATCAGTGGATTAAGCCATTAAAAAGTTATATTACAGTAGAAAAAATGCAAAAAAAAGAATTGGTTTGCAACAGTACTTAGAGTAGTGATTTGCTTTATTATACTAACGGATCTTACCGAGTTTTCTCTTGAAGTTTTGTGCGGATGAAGTGTTCGATGATCGAGAAGGTCTCGATGTGAGAAGAAGGGAGAGAGGCAAGAGCTCAAGCTTGGGGATGCCCGAGGCACCCCAAGTAAATATTCAAGGAGACTCAAGCATCTAAGCTTGGGGATGCCCCGGAAGGCATCCCCTCTTTCTTCAACAAGTATCGGTATGTTTTCGGATTCGTTTCGTTCATGCGATATGTGCAATCTTGGAGCGTCTTTTGCATTTAGTTTTCATTTTTATTTTATGCACCATGCTGGTATGAGGTAGTCCTTGGTTGATTTATAGAATGCTCTATGCACTTCACTCATATCTTTTGAGTATGGCTTTATAGAATGCTTCATGTGCTTCACTTATATCATTTGAAGCTTGGATTGCATGTTTCTCTTTACATAGAAAACCACCATTTGTAGAATGCTCTTTTGCTTCACTTATATTTGTTAGACCGTGGGCATATCTTTTGTAGAAAGAATTAAAATCTCTTGCTTCACTTATATCTGTTTAGAGAGAGATGACAGGAATTGGTCATTCACATGGTTAGTCATAAAATCCTACATAAAACTTGTAGATAACTAAATATGATATGTTTGATTCCTTGCAATAGTTTTGCGATATAAAGATGGTGATATTAGAGTCATTATAGTGGGTAGTTGTGGATTAGTAGAAATACTTGTGTTGAGGTTTGTGATTCCCGTAGCATGCACGTATGGTGAACCGTTATGTAACGAAGTTGGAGCATGAGCTATTTATTGATTGTCTTCCTTATGAGTGGCGGTCGGGGACGAGTGATGGTCTTTTCCTACCAATCTATCCCCCTAGGAGCATGCGCGTAGTACTTTGTTTCAATGACTAATAGATTTTTGCAATAAGTATGTGAGTTCTTTATGACTAATGTTGAGTCCATGGATTATACGCACTCTCACCCTTCCATCATTGCTAGCCTCTCTAGTACCGCGCAACTTTCGCCGGTACCATAAACCCACCATATACCTTCCTCAAAACAGCCACCATACCTACCTATCATGGCATTTCCACAGCCATTCCGAGATATATTGCCATGCAACTTTCATCATCATCATATACATGACTTGAGCATTCATTGTCATATTGCTTTGCATGATCGTAAGATAGCTAGCATGATGTTTTCATGGCTTGTCCGTTTTTTGATGTCATTGCTACGCTAGATCATTGCACATCCCGGTACACCATCAGAGGCATTCATATAGAGTCATATCTTTGTTCTAGATATCGGGTTGTAATATTGAGTTGTAAGTAAATAAAAGTGTGATGATCATCATTATTAGAACATTGTCCCATGTGAGGTTATCAAAATAAAAGTGGCCAAAGAAGCCCCCAAAAAAGACAGAGGACAAAGAAGCCTACAAAAAAAGAAAAAAACAAAAAACAAAAAATGAGAGAAAAAGAGAGAAGGGGCAATGTTACTATCCTTTTACCACACTTGTGCTTCAGAGTAGCACCATGTTCTTCATATAGAGAGTCTCTTGAGTTATCACTTTCATATACTAGTGGGAATTTTCATTATAGAACTTGGCTTGTATATTCCAACGATGGGCTTCCTCAAATGCCCTAGGTCTTCATGAGCAAGCAGGTTGGATGCACACCCACTTAGTTTCAGTTTGAGATTTCATATACTTATAGCTCTAGTGCATCCGTTGCATGGCAATCCCTACTCACTCACATTGATATCTATTGATGGGCATCTCCATAGCCCGTTGATACGCCTAGTTGATGTGAGACTATCTTCTCCTTTTTGTCTTCTCCACAACCACCATTCTATTCCACCTATAGTGTTATGTCCATGGCTCATGCTCATGTATTGCGTGAAAGTTGAAAAGGTTTGAGAACGTCAAAAGTATGAAACAATTGCTTGGCTTGTCATCGGGGTTGTGCATGATGTGAGTATTTTGTGTGAAGAAGATGGAGCATAGCCAGACTATATGATTTTGTAGGGATAACTTTCTTTGGCCTTGTTATTTTGAAAAGACATGTGTCGGTGTCAAAACCGGCGGATCTCGGGTAGGGGGTCCCGAACTGTGCATCTAGGCGGATGGTAACAGGAAACAAGGGGCACGATGTTTTTACCCAGGTTCGGGCCCTCTCGATGGAGGTAAAACCCTACGTCCTGCTTGATTAATATTGATGATATGGGTAGTACAAGAGTAGATCTACCATGAGATCAAGGAGGCTAAACCCTAGAAGCTAGCCTATGGTATGATTGTCTGTTGCTACGGACTAAAACCCTCCGATTTATATAGACACCGGAGAGGGCTAGGGTTACACAAAGTCGGTTACAATGGTAGGAGATCTACATATCTGTATCGCCAAGCTTGCCTTCCACGCCAAGGAAAGTCCCTTCCGGACACGGGACGAAGTCTTCAATCTTGTATCTTCATGGTCCAGGAATCCGGCCGAAGGTATAGTCCGGCTATCCGAACACCCCCTAATCCAGGACTCCCTCAGTAGCCCCCGAACCAGGCTTCAATGACGACGAGTCCGACGCGCAGATTGTCTTCGGCATTGCAAGGCGGGTTCTCCTCCAAATTCCGTGTACCTGTTGAATAATGTCCGGTTTCTTGTAAATGTAGCGCTTCTTGGCTTCTACACCCAATAATGGCCATCTTCCACGTGTCAAATGAATACGAAAAGTCAGGGTGTTTTTACATTTACACCCCTAGCCGCGTGAATGAGCCGCCTATTTAAGGGGACGAGGATTTAGATCCAAACCACACCTTCTCCCCTCCGCGAGTATTCATCAGAGCGTATCCGACAGAGGTCCATTCTATCATGGCCGGCCGCTGCAGCTCCTCCTCTCGCCCTTCCAGCCCTCAGCCTGGAGATTGGGAGAGATGCTCCATCCCGCACAGCGAGCTAGTGACGCTCCAGACCAAGGGATTTCTCCCCCCGGCCTATATGGTCCCGGTTCGAGCCGGACTTGCCACCTATAATGGCGGAGAGCAAGCGAAGAGCGCCCCCAATCCCTCCAAAGGAAGCGGGTATGCCTTGTTCCTTACTTAATAAGAGAGCTCGGATTTCCAATTCATTCGTTTCTCCGGGGGCTCCTGGAGTTCTATGGCCTCCAGCTGCACAACCTCACGCCTGCCTCCATATTGCATATCGCGGGCTTCGTAGCCCTTTGCGAGCTATTTTTGGGCTGCGAGGCTCATTTCGCGTTGTGGAAAAGGCTATTCTGCCTTGTGCCCCGTTCTCAGAAGGGGTCAATATATCAAGTGGGCGGAGCCGAAGTGTGGCGCATCGCCGAGATCGGATATCTATCCAGAACCCCAAAGAAGGCGTCCGAGGACTGGCCTTCGGAATGGTTTTATATAGAGGACGTCCTGCTGCCGGATCCTGTCCAGATCGGCCTCCCTGAGTTTGACAGTGCTACCCTAAAGAAGCGCCTAAGCTGGCGTCCACGGAGCCCTCAAAGGGAAAGCGACAAGGACGTTCTTTACCTGATGGGCCGGATAAGATTGTTAGCTCATTCCGGACTAACCATGATCGAGGTCATGGCCGCATGCATCATGCGAGGGGTGCAGCCGCTTCAGTATAGAGGCCACCCCATGTGGGACTTCAACGGGGAGGACGACGCCACCCGCCACGGCCGTAAGGGGTCGGATTCAGCAGCCTCTCTAATAAATATCTTGTCCGTTTTGTACAAGGGAGAAGAGGAGGAATTTCTCCGCGTCAACCCACAGGGTGGATTTTCTATGTACAATCCCCCAAGTTGGGTAAGTGGACACTTTTACTTGCCCATCCATTTTATATTCCCATCGTTAAATATTCAGTCTAACGACTTCAACACAGGAACTGCGCCAGGCTGTTAAAGAAATAAATAGCCCTCCTCCACAACACGAGGATCCGGGACGGTCCCTCAACCCGGCCTCTCAAGAGGATCCGGACTTATCTGTGGAGCTGATTGATGGGGTGTTTCATCAATTGAGCAAGGACAACGCCTTGGTGGCCATTACTGCCGATTACCCGGGGCTACTCCCAGCCTCACAGGTAACTGAGACCGAAGTCCCATCACTTTGAAAAGGGATCTATCCTCGCGTGTTTTTGATTTCCGTATGACAACCGTGTTTTGCAGGGGAGGTCCTTGAGATGGGAGGCCGAGCCTGCGGCGACTAGCCAACGAGGGGTGGCAAGGCCCCGCGGGCTGAAAAGAAGTGCGGTCCGGACTGAGACGCCGGTGCAAAGGTATAGCGCGCCATCTTATTCCCAGGTGTTATTCCTTCAAGGCATATTAACGCTCGTGCTCTCTTCAGGACGAAGAGACCTCGCCGGACTATATCCAGAGAGGTTGCCAATCGCGCCTCCACCAGCCAGGCTCCAAAGCCTGGTCCGGAAGCGGAGGCGAACACAAGGCGCGCACCGGACGCTCCTCCGACAGAGGATGCGGACAGGCTGTCTGCCACCAATTCCGAGGTGGAGAGTGCCATGAACCACAGGCGTCGCTGGATAGTTCTTCGCGACGCTTGTTTCTCCCAAGAGGCATCGGATGCCTTCAATTCGGGAGATGCGTACCTCCGTGCCGCTCAAAATGGTCTAGCCAGAGCCACGGAGCAATATGTAAAAGACATACAGGTAAGAAAATTTTGGTAATTATATATATATATATATATGCCGGTAGCCCCCGAGACTTGAAACAGTTAGAATAACCGATTTAAGGATCATTTTTATGCAGGTTCTTACGGAAAAGAATACCCTACTGTCCCAGGAGCTGGAAGAGTGCAAAGCCCAACTTGAAGCCGCACTAGCCGCAGCAGGGGAGCCCAAGGAGACCCCCTCTGGTAATATACGCTTCGAAAGATAAGTATTTTACGAAGTGCGGCGTGGGTGCAAATCTGACAAATGAAATTGCAGATGGTGCCGGATTAAATCCGCAAAAGCAACAACTCCTACGCCAGCTGAAGGCTGGTGAGAGTGTGCTGACAAAGGTGAGGCGGGAGAAGAACGATCTCCAAGATGCCAACACCAAGCTGGGCGTTGAACTGAAGGATGTTTGTGCCCAGCTGTTGGACTCCGTTAAGGAGAATCATCGGCTTCGACGCGGCATATTTAGTAAGTGCTTAAACGAACTTTGAAAAAAGAGTTCGGCGAGGAAGTCGACTAACAGAGTAATGTCTGTAGGTATGCTAACAGGTCGTCCTGCAGAGGAAATGCCCGATTCTACGGGTGACCTTCTTCCCGAGCTCTCACAACTGCACGAGCGAGTTCGGCAGGTGATGCAAGGCGTCGCCCAGGCCTTGCGGCCATCCGTCTCCATGCCCGAAGGCCTTGGAGAGCTTGTAGAGAAGCTGAAGGGAGCGCGGCGGCGCTTCCGATTGTGGAAGATGTCGGCCTGCCGTCAAGGCGCCAGGGAGGCCTGGGCCATGGTGAAGACGCGATACACGAAGGCTGACCCAAACCACATGGCCGAGGTTGGACCCGTGGGGCCCGATGGGAAGGAGATCCATGTGAGCTTAGTATACGGCCAAGTAGAATTGGCCGCAAAGTATTCCCAATAGGACTATAAGCTAGACATCCTGTTAGATGGTATTGAAGAGGAATACAATCAGTCAGATTGACTATGTAATTTTAATTGACATGTGTAATGCCTTCTAGCCAGATTGTAGATCATTTGTCATGGCCGACCTTTTCGCTTCAACCTCAGGACCTGACAGTTTGGAGTGTGTCCGAATACCCTCGTGGTTATATAAGAACCGGGGTATGCATGGAGACCAGTCGTAGGGGTCATTAGTGCTTGAACAGACAAGTGCCCAACTAGTTGTGTTATATTACATGGTTAGTAAGAAACATCTTCCAGGGAGAATAGTTCCATTAGGGGTTCCTTTCCCTGGGAGGCATGCCCTAAAGTGCATGTCCATTCTGCGAAAAGAGACGCAGGAAAAACATCTGGGGGTGTATAGATAAATAAGTGGAAAAAAAGATCATCTTTAGTTCACCGACCGAATATTCCCTTAAGAACGCTAGCTTTCGGCTTCACCCAGTCTGAGGTACACATCCGGCTGACCCGGCAGTAACAATCGCAGAGGTGCTCCCTTTACCACATAGCCGAATAATCAGGAACGTAGGGGTAAGCACAGGAGCCAGGCAACCCAGCTTGGCCAAAACTTAAGTCATATCGATGCATATAATGGTGAATAAAACGTACATGCGGAAGTGTGACACATGTGTTGGGCATGAAGCCCGTATAAATAAGCTTCTGTTTAAAGAAGCACCCAGGTTTAATGAGCGTGGATAGCGCGTCACTTTATGAGCCTTTAAAGGCTATAAGAGAGAGAGGGGGGAGAAGGAGAGAAATGTAAGACAGAAAGTATATAAAAAATGGACAGAGGAAGGAGACGAACACAGAGTCCGGCGCTAGGCATAGAATCTTCGGAGACGGGCTGCGTTCCATGGGTTCGGCTCGAGTCGGTTATCCGATGCATCTCGCAGGCGGTACGCTCCACCAGTCAGGACTTGGTCGATTATGAAGGGACCTTCCCACTTGGGCTTGAGTTTGTCCTTTTTCTTGTCCGGCAGGCGTAGAACTAATTCACCAACGTTGTAATTTTTGGCCCGTACTTCTCTGCTTTGGTATCTTCGAGACTGCTGTTGATAGAATGCGGAACGGGCTTTTTCCATGTCACGCTCTTCCTCCAAGGCGTCCAAACTATCCTGCCGATCGAGCTCGGCTTGTCTTTCTTCGTACATGCGCACTCAAGGTGAGTCATGAATTATGTCGCGGGGCAAAACTGCCTCTGCGCCGTACACCATGAAGAATGGTGTGTATCCGGTGGTGCGATTCGGCGTGGTTCGCGGCCCCCAGAGTACGGATTCGAGCTCCTCTACCCAGTGTGTATTAGATTCCTTAAGGGACCGCACTAATCTGGGTTTGATGCCGCTCATGATAAGACCATTTGCACGTTCGACCTGGCCGTTAGTTTGTGGGTGATAGACGAAAGCATAATCGAGCTTGATGCCCATGTTTTTGCACCAGAGTTTTACCTCGTCGGCCGTAAAGTTCGTGCCGTTATCAGTGATGATGCTGTGGGGGACGCCGTAACAGTGTACAACCCTGGATATAAAGTCTATCACCGGTCCGGATTCGGCCGTCTTAACAGGCTTGGCTTCTATCCATTTGGTGAACTTATCCACCATGACCAATAAGTATTTTTTTTCTTGTGGGTTCTGCCTTTAAGGGGTCCAACCATGTCAAGCCCCCAGACCGCGAAGGGCTAGGTGATGGGGATAGTTTGGAGGGCGGTGGGTGGCATATGGCTTTGGTTTGCAAAAAGCTGGCAACCGACGCATCGTTGGACTAAGTCCTGGGCGTCTGCCCGGGCCGTCGGCCAATAAAAGCCTGCACGGAAGGCCTTGCTTACAAGGGACCGAGCTGCCACGTGATGACCGCCGAGTCCGGCATGAATTTCAGCCAGGAGGTTCCGCCCTTCCTCTTCGGAGATGCACCTTTGAAGGGCTCTGGTAGCGCTTTTCTTATAAAGCTCTCCCTCATGAACTTTATAGGCTTTAGATCGCTGCACTATGCAGCGTGCCTCATTTTGGTTCTCGGGGAGTTCCTGCCTAGTAAGGTAGGCGAGGAATGGTTCTGTCCACGAGGCGATGACGGCCATTATTACGTGGGCTGAAGGTGTTATTTCATTGGCAGAGCCTCCAATTATGTTAGAGTGTTCGGTGTCGGGCAGTGCGGTTGGGTTCGGGCTGTTATTGCCGGGTTCCCCTTCCCATACTACGGATGGATTTAACAGCCTTTCCAAGAAGATGTTGGGGGGGGACTACATCGCGTTTTGCGCCGATGCATGCCAGGACATCTGCCGCCTGATTATTTTCCCGGGCTATATGGTGAAATTCGAGCCCTTCGAACCGAGCTGACATTTTCAGGACGGCGTTGCGATAAGCTGCCATTTTTGGATCCTTGGCATCAAAGTCTCCATTTATTTGGGATATTGCGAGGTTCGAGTCCCCGCGCACCTCTAGGCGTTGAATGCCCATGGATACTGCCATCGGGTGACCATGTAAAAGGGCCTCATATTCAGCTGCATTGTTGGAGTCTGTGTACATTATCTGGAGTACGTATTGAATGGTGTCTCCTGTGGGGGACGTCAAAACAACGCCAGCCCCTAGACCGGCCAACATTTTGGAGTCGTCGAAGTGCATGACCCAGTTTGAATATGTGTCGTACTCTTTAGGGAGTTCAGCCTCTTTAGGAAGCACCAATGCCGGTGTCAAAACCGGCGGATCTCGGGTAGGGGGTCCCAAACTGTGCGTCTAGGCGGATGGTAACAGGAGACAAGGGGCACGATGTTTTTACCCAGGTTCGGGCCCTCTCGATGGAGGTAAAACCCTACGTCCTGCTTGATTAATATTGATGATATGGGTAGTACAAGAGTAATCTACCACGAGATAAAGGAGGCTAAACCCTAGAAGCTAGCCTATGGTATGATTGTCTGTTGCTACGGACTAAAACCCTCCTGTTTATATAGACACCGAAGAGGGCTAGGGTTACATAGAGTTGGTTACAATGGTAGGAGATCTACATATCCGTATCGCCAAGCTTGCCTTCCACGCCAAGGAAAGTCCCTTCCGGACACGGGACGAAGTCTTCAATCTTGTATCTTCATGGTCCAGGAGTCCGGCCGAAGGTATAGTCCGGCTATCCGGACACCCCCTAATCCAGGACTCCCTCAACATGATTGCTTTATTAGTGGGCTTGAAGTATTATTGTTTTTATGTCAAATGATAGACTATTGCTATGAATCACTCGTGTCTTAATATTCATGCCATGATTAGATATGTGATCAAGATTACGCTAGGTAGCATTCCACATCAAAAATTATCTTTTTTATCATTTACCTACTCGAGGACGAGCAGGAATTAAGCTTGGGGATGCTGATACGTCTCCATCGTATCTATAATTTTTGATTGTTACATGCCAATATTCTACAACTTTCATATACTTTTGGCAACTTTTTATACTATTTTTGGGACTAACATATTGATCCAGTGCCCAGCGCCAGTTCCTGTTTGTTGCATGTTTTTTGTTTCGCAGAATATCCATATCAAACGGAGTCCAAACGGGATAAAAACTGACGGTGATTTTTTTTGGAATATATATGATTTTTGGGAAGAAAAATCCACGCGAGACGGTGCCCGAGGTGGCCACGAGGCAGGAGGGCGCGCCTGCCCCCTCCCCAGGCGCGCCCCTGACCCTCGTGGGCCACCCGTAAGGCGGTTGATGCCCTTCTTTCGCTGCAAGAAAGCTAATATCCGGATAGAGATCGTGTTAAAATTTCAGCCCAATCGGAGTTACGGATCTCCGGGAATATAAGAAACGGTGAAAGGGAAGAATCTGAGAACGCAGAAACAGAGAGAGATAGAGAGACAGATCCAATCTCGGAGGAGCTCTCGCCCCTCCCACGCCATGGAGACCATGGACCAGAGGGGAAACCCTTCTCCCATTTAGGGAGAAGGTCAAGGAAGAAGAAGAAGGAGGGGGGCTCTCTCCCCCTCGCTTCCGGTGGCACCGGAGTGCCACCGGGGGCCATCATCATCACCGCAATCTACACCAACACCTCCGCCATCTTCACCAACATCTCCATCACCTTCCCCCCTCTATCTACAGCGGTCCACTCTCCCGCAACCCGCTGTACCCTCTACTTGAACATGGTGCTTTATGCTTCAAATGTCGGCGCCGACGAGTCCCCGCTCCAATGGCGTCGACGAGGCCCTGCTCCGCCGAGGCCCCGTGGTGCCAACAACGAGGCAGAGGACATCACCGGCTCCGCCGAGGCCCCACCCTGTCGGCAACGAGGGGGGGATTTCCCCCGCTCCACCAAGGCGCCGCCCGCCGGCAATGAGACAGAGGACATCGCCGGCTCCGCCGAGGCCCCGCCCCGCTGCCAACAAGGTCGCGCCACACAGAAAACGAGGAAGAGTAGAACACAGTAGGTCGCCGCCGCTCGGGTACAAGTAAGGCCACCGCTGCTACCCTCCGGTTGCTGGCACTGAGCTATACATCATGGAGCAATTCTATGATTACAGGATGATTGAAGAGCGCTCCGTGGTTGATCAAGCTCATGAGATATAGTCATTTGCTAGAGAACTTGAGCACTTCGGTTGTATGCTACCGGACAAGTTTGTTGCCGGAGGTATCATCACTAAGCTTCCTCCTTCATGGATCTCATTGGCACTCTTGATGTGGAAGAAAAGGCGAGAGTAAAGGACACACGTGCTTGAGGAATTGAGGGAGGATCTAGTGCCAATTTGGTACAGAAGAAGAACTTCCAGCCCCACAAGTTCAAGAACAAGGGCAAGTTTGATGGTAAAGCAAAGTTTGATGGGAAGAACAAGGCTGTGCAACACACGAACTTCAAGAAGAAGAATGACAAGAAGAAAGGTGTTTGTCATGTGGGGATCCTGATCATTGGGCTCCTAGTTGCCCTACTCGCTATGACAAGCTAGGCGGGTTGACCACTAACGACCGGTTAGCTTCTTGGCGGCGACGTGGAGTCGGAGAGCTATGTTGGAGAAGGACGCTGCTTCTACTTAATTGCTGGTGCAGTTGGCTGACTGACACATGGGCCCAACAGGCATCTGGGACACATGTCAGTTACGCAACTACACCTACAGTTAAGTCACTGAAGCTTTTGTTCGGCTCAGCCGGACACAGGTGGGTAGCTTCGGTTAATTAATTATACCTCTAGTGCACCCCTTTTTAGTTGAAGGATGTATGAAATGTAATGAAATCCGGCATGTTTATATGAAACCCGACCGTGTATGAATGAATTTATTTCGATTAGTTCGAATTATTGTATTAGTGGCATTGGATGAACATGCAAAACAATACGTACTAGCATTATTCCCAGGGTGATCACCTCGTTTGCAGCAGTTTCACATGTACTCCCTCCGGTCCTTTCTAGTCTGCATACAAGTTTTGTCTGCAGTCAAAGTATCTCTACTTTGACCAATCTTATAGAAAAAAGTATGCACTTTCACAATGTGCGAAGTAAAAAGGAACAGAAGGAGTACAAAGAGTTTGAGCGGATTTTTAGCATTCCTGTACATTGCAATCAAACACACAGGCCTGGCAATTCATAGAGAACATTCAAAACAATCGATGATTATGCATCTCAGCGATTCACATGTCAAAGCCAATATTTACTTCACAACTAAAGAATAAAGAAAAAAAATGGATCGATGCTGCTGACAGCAAAGGGCGTCCCATTCAAAAATATCAAACACATGTCTTCTTGCTAAAATCAATGAGCAAAATTTGACAAGGTTTTCCCATTCCAAAATATCAAATGCCTATGATTGTGGAATGGGCAGGGTTTGCCATCAGTTCGGACATTGACATGGCACCTCGTGCTAAAAAAACCAGTTGTTCTTTTTGTGCAGTTCCACCAAAATCAACCAAATTCACGCGTAGCTTGTATGATTTCACCCTTATATGTCGCAACACCTTGAACTTATCGGCACCTCCTTTCTTATGGTGGAAATGAATGATTCGATGTATTCATGAACATTTTGTGCAGTTCCCATTGAAATCAAACTGAGCACCCCTGTTTGCACAAATACAAAAAAATTGATTAGTATAAAGCAAACTGTACTATGAATTGACAGTTTAAACATGCACCTACATGGTCCATGTAGAGCACACTTTTATAAAAATGGAACTCACCGGAAAGAATCCTAGAACAACATTGTACTCGCGCATCACAACAACAAAATGGAGATTTGTCAGTCCTTCTGAGCTAAAGTTGGTTTGGTCTTGTGGGGGTAATGTAACCATCCTTCAACTGCTCCTTCTGATGAGAAGATAGACAGGGCTTCTTCATCCTGGCATAATCGGAACTAGTCACTTCACGTACTCCATATTCTTCTTCAGAGGAGGATGATCCTGTTGTGCAAAGACAAGAGGATAACTAAATGCTAGCATCCCTGTTTGCTCGAAAAAAAGGAAAGGAAATATTTAAAACAGCACAAATGAAGCACTTCTCAAGGACAATACCACTTTTTGATGACAGTATCTAAACAGTAGCACAACACCAATAGAGATGACAAAGCTTAATCATATGGATGAAATCAGTGGGCGAGTACCAACCTTTGTCAGGATGCTTACTGTGTAGAGCATACAGATGAAGCACTTCTCCGGAACCATCTGTTGCTATCTACTGTGGTGGCCATGCTTACTATATACTCCTCGATTAGATTAATATTTCCAACATCTTCTTATGCAGTTACACTAAAATATATGGTATATTCAAAGAAGATCCCTATTTGCACAAGTAGAGATAATTACGTATTACATTAAGAGTGGCATCAAATCGGTGGCAAAACAATTGCTCGTTCCAGCCATAGCAATAAATTAAGATGCAAAACTATATCATTACTTGTGTCATCATAGTTCGAGTGCTTCATTATAGCACCAGGAGTTGATTTTTGTTTTTCTTCCGCTTGTTCTTCCCCTTCATCACTTGGTTCAATAACAGACAAGCTTCGCCTTCAATGTAAGATTTGGCACGTCAATTAGGTTGCACAAGTATAGCACTAAACAATGACATTAATTTCCTAATGAAAGTGGCAAAATACAGGCCAACAATTGTGAAATATCCTTATCTTACCTCAATGGGATATTGCAGTGCACATACAGATTGGAAGTCTTGTCTCCATTTGTGCAGTTCACTAAAATCAAGCAACATTACTGTACAAGTAGCAAAACATATCAAAGCACACTACAGAATCATGTGAAAGAAGGCTAGTACTGACCTCTCATCACGCGGAATTCAAACAACTCACAAGAAGAAGATCTGAACCAAATTTGCCAACACGGATAGGAAGTAAGATCTCCCCTTGTGCAGTTCCACTAAGATCAAGCAATCAAGCAACATTGTCAGTGTGACACTTTGGTTGAACTACACAAAACACTCTTAAAACAAAAGTGTTTTGTGCAGTGCAACAAAAGGTCACAATGGCAACGAGGTGAAGTAGATAACCCTGTTTACACAGAGGTGCAAAGGAAACAGCTAGTGGTCAATAACGGTGGATGACACAGAAGCCAACAAAAAGAAGCATCTACCTTATCTAAATGGGAAAGAAAGCAAGACAGTGGCATTTCTCAAATGATGGCATTGATTAATATTAACAGAGAGATTATATTAACAATAAAATTTGTTAAACATGTAATTTGGTTTTATCTGTGGCATTGCATCAATTTTCCAGCGGCATTATTAGAGGGTGCTTGTTTAGAGGGACATTTTGTTGGAGGGACTAAAAAAACTCCGTGTCAATCCCATCTAAACCAAACAGGAGGGACTTTTAGGGACTAAAAGTGGGCATTTGGGACTAAAGAAAGAAGACACCGAGGGAGAGTCTTTTTGGGACTTTTTCCAACAGTTGACCCTGCCACGCATCACACCTTGTCTCTATTAGTTCATTACTAGGGGTAACATGGTCTTTTAGCATGTCATTTAATAACCTCTAGTACATTTTTAGTCCCTGGAACCAAGCAGGTAGGGACTAGGGAGTTTTTAACCAACCAGGGCCTTAGATTAACAACAGCTAAAGAGTTGCCCGGGACAGTGGACGCACCAGCACCATGTGCATCTACCGATGTACTGGGGTGATGCACAGTCTGTTGCAACAAAGAACAAACAACCAAGGAGCATATTTGTGTTGGTCCCAGTTTTGTTATCTTTAGACACCTTTCCCTATGTGAGCACAGCAAATCTAGTTCTGCTCAAACTCTACAGTCTTGTCCCCCAAAACAAAAGATCAGTTCGTTACAGATGTGTGTACTGCGTTTGTCATTGTTTTCCCTTTTCGACCAAAGTAGGTGCCGGATAGCCAGTCTGTACTAGTACTTTCCCCACTTCCTTTCCTCTGTGAACCACATCCTAGATTTATGCTATACAACTTTCCCCACTACTTTCCCCCATTCCTCTCCTCTTTGAACCACGTCTTAGATTCATGCGATACAACTTTCCCCACTACTTTTCCCCTTCATTTCCTTTTTTGAACCACGTCCTAGATTCATGCTATACAACTTTTCCCACAACTTTCCCCCATTCCTTTCCTCTTTGAACCACGTCCTAGATTCATGGTATACAACTTTCCCCACTACTATCCTGTTTGATCCAACACCTAGATTCGAGTGCAGAAGCGGAAAAATCCCACATGCAGCTAGAGCAATGCATGTGGAATAAGTAAATTATACCTTAAGGTTCTTGTGGTGTGGTTCGGTGGGTGACCGGAGGTCGTTCGACCCACACTATGTACGGCGGCGAAGAAGAAGGGGTCGGAGGCCCTCCCGCGCTGACGCTGGGTGAAAGTGAATAGCTGCGCCAGTAGTGGATTCCCTCCCTCGCCAATGGCGATAACACTAAGCCTCCTTCCCTTCCTGGCGGACGGATCATGCCGGCTCTTTGACCAGCAGTGAGGGGAGAGAGAGAGGCCAACGAAGTCTTGTTTAGATCTGGAGAGGGTGAGAGAGTGTGAAGAGAGCAAGTACAAGTAGACCAGCAGTGAGGGGAGAGAGAGAGAGGCCAACGAAGTCTTGTTTAGATCTGGAGATTGTGAGAGAGTGTGAAGAGAGCAACTACAAGTGCTGAGGCTCCAGCGTGTATATATATACTGGAGAGAGTGTGAAGAGTGCAAACCCTAGAAAACAAGCGTCGAGGCTGTAGCTTATACATGATGAGGTGATTGTACGGTCACTACGAGATCGTATAGCTCTGTATCCATCCATTTTGACCAGTCAAAGAATCCTCCTAGCACGAATTATGCTCAAGTGTAGTTATCGAACCCGAGACCTCTAGTTTGATGAGCGAACAGGCTAACCAGCTACACACCCCTCCTGTTATGTTCAACAAGAGGAAAATAACCTTTTATACATTCCTACATTCGTGTGACAAGCATGTCGTGTTTTTTTGTGTGTGGTAGTCATTGGGATTTAAATCATAATCGTGTCATGTGGCTTTGGTGGTAAGACTATCCATAGTGGTGCAGAAATAATGCAGCCTTAGTCACCTTACCTCTCTCCACGTAGTACGTTGGGTCCCACCAGTCAGAGGGTGAAACAAACAAATTAATAAGAAAAAATAAAAGCGTCAGTGGTGTATCTTACCTCACACATCTCGCTACTGCTCGGGAACACTGTCCAATTGATCCCTCTGTTCGCTCACGTACTATTTTAAGTGAATCCTTATTATAACATGCACACAATTTTGGGCACTTGTATTTGACCTAAGTCAGTGTGCCACCGTATCTCGTACGACTCCCTCCGTCTAGGTGTAATAAGTCACATTAGAAGGTGCAGCGGGACCAAGGTGCAAGCAAATTGGAGGAGAAGGAGAAACTTGACCGGTAATTCCTCTAATCAAAGCCCTGATTTCTATCTCTAAACGCAACAAATAATCCAAACAACTAAGAGATGCCGTTTTAGCTACCATGCAGGGCCATGTATTAACTCGCATGCAAGCCGACTTTGATTTCTTGACTGATCAACGCGTAGTTGCGCTCCATGCATTAGGTTTCCGGGGGAGATAACAAGGCAGAGTAAGGAGTGTTTGGTTACATTGCTTAGGCTGGTCATAGTGGTGAGTAACTTGGACTAGTACAACATGCATATGTTACTAGTCTATGTTACTACTACACGAAGTTTGCCGTCGGAAGCGAGCCGATCTGGCTCTCCTGAGCTAGCAAGGTTTTTCTAGCCCACCCAAGCTAGCTGGCCCACAAAAGCTAACATATTTTAACAGTTCCAAACGCCTAACCTTTCCCGGCTATGCTATAAGTTGTTATTGCTAAGGATCCAAATGCTCACTAAGTAACAACGCTCGCTAGCAACAAGGCCATGAGGGGATTGAGATGCGAAGTTAATGGACGACGCCTAAACATTTTGGGAATATCTGATTTCCGTAGGATGACTTAACACCTAGACGGAGGGAGTACTACTCCTCAGTCCAGGTTTGATGGAATATTTGTCACCTCTTCTCTTCTTGTACGTACTCCATTTGTATCTCACTTCCTGTGGCTTCGCACTCGCACGATTTTCCTATTCTATGAACCTGTGTGTGCGTGTGCGTGTGTGTGTTTAACAACATGTGTGTGTTAGAGAGAGCGACAGATCGACCTACTCCTATAGAGAGATGGTGTGTAGTGTATGATTTTAGCCATGAGAGTCGGTGCATCCTCTCGTTTCCGGGCATCCGGTAGGGACAGGCGGACAGCTGCCACGCCCGCTCCTGACCAGCCTGGCCCACCCAAAGTGTAACACCCCAGATATGATTTCCCCAATATGTAATCCAACTCTTGCCATTTCCGGTGTTAAGTTATTTTATTTTCTCGGGTTCGGGTTTTTGTCTCCGTGTGTTGTTGTCGTTGTCATGCATCTCATATCATGTCATCATGTGCATTGCATTTGCATACGTGTTCGTCTCATGCATTTGAGCATTTTCCCCGTTGTCCGTTTTGCATTCCGGCGCCCCGTTCTCCTCCGGTGGTCATTTCTACCTTTATTTCGTGTGTGGGGATTAAGCATTTCCGGATTGGACCGAGACTTGCCAAGTGGCCTTGGTTTACTACCGGTAGACCGCCTGTCAAGTTTCGTACCATTTGGACTTCGTTTGATGCTCCAACGGTTAACAAAGGGACCGAAAAGGCCTCGTGTGGGTTGCAGCCCAACACCCCTTCAATTTGGCCCAAAACCCACCAAAACCCTCTCCATCATCTAGAGCGTTCGATCACGATCGCGTGGCCGAAAACCGCACCTCATTTGGACACTCCTAGCTCCCTCTACCTCTATATATAGACCCCCTCCTAAAAATTCGCGGTTCCACTCTCCCCCTAACCCTAGATCCACCTTGCATCCGCCGCCGCCGGACAAAATCACCGCCGACGGATGTGTCTAGTCCGCCCGCCGCCACCACGTGGCGCTCTCCGGTTCGTCTGCCGCCCGCGCCCACTTCGCCGGCCCGCAGGGCCCGCGGGAGGCCCTCCCAGCCCGGTGCCGCGCCGCCCGCGCCCGCCTTCGGCTCCGCCGCCTGCCGCCGTCCTCTGCCGCCGCCGACTCGTTGCCGGCCAGCGGAAGCTCCGCCGCGGCAAGCTCGCCGCTGCCATGTCGCTACCTCGCCGCCCCCTGCCTCGCCGATGCCACGCCTCCGCCGCCTCTCCCCGCCGTCGCCGGCGGCCCCTCCGACCGGATCCGGGCAGGGACCGGCCCGATCCGGCCATCCCTCGCCGACCCCGGCCACCACCTTCCTCGCCGGAGTGTGTGCGCCGCCGCCTTGGTTCGCGGACCCGGCGAACCCTAGATCTCAGATCCTCATATCTCGGTTGACTTTCCCCCTCTCCTTTATTTTTTTCACTATGTTCATCATGTTGTAACTCCTCATCCGTAGCTCCGTTTTGGGCATATAGCATATCAAAATGTTCGTCTCAGAGAGCACATCGTTTCATCTCATTGCATCATTTTCATTTGAGTTCATCTTGATGCCCGAAATGCTGTTGGAAGAATGCTATTTCAGATAATTGTCAGATCTGCTGCTCCAATTAGATATGTGTCATTTTTGTCATGATTAATGTGTGCATGATATGCCCCTGAGCTCTACATGTGTTTTGTTATATGTTTTGCCATCTATCCAGAGGTGCAACCCATGTATTTTTGTGATGTGTGTGGTGACTAGCACAAGCTTTCAAAGTGGAGCATTCGTTAATGCTGATTTCAGGGACTTAGCATTTCCACTAAGTCCTTGATCTGTTTATCTCAATATGCCATATGTTCATGTTGTTTCCTAGTGATCCGTGCCTCTTTTGAGGATGACCAGTAAGGATATTTTGTTAATCTTGTAGTGCTCTATCCATCCATATCTTTGTTGGCAATTATGGAGCACCCTAGCTTGAGTCAATGAGCTCTACTTTTGCTATTTCGTGAATCTGGGCAGATTGTCTACTTGTTAGCAATTTTGCCGAGGATGTTGTGGTTGATCCGTGCATGCTATGTTATTGTTCTTGCCATGTCTAGCTTGTATTATGTGTATTCTTGATGGGTGTATGCTTAGATTGTCATGACTTACTCTGTAGTGAGTGCATTGAGCTCGTAAACATGCCTACTTGATATCTGTTTTGCATGCTCCAGTTTTCACTAAGTCTGAGAACTGATTATGTTTTTGCCATGTTCACATGCTTGCAAATGTATTTTCTGATCCCTTTTGGCTCAAGGTCACTAAGGGACTTTTGTTAAGCTCTTTGAGTAGCTTCATGCCATGCTTTAGTTTGCCATGTTCAGGTCCTGTAGCATATAGTTTTCATGCTCCAAAGTTTGCTACCTGATCTGAAATTCCAGACAAGTGTTAATTTCACTAAGTCTGAAATCTGTTTACCAAATGCATTTTTGTCATGCTTGTTTGAACCTGTTAATGTATGAATTGGCCGTAGCTCAGTGTTCATCTTTTGTTAAGCATCATGTATGGATCCCTTCCATGTATTTTGTTGCCATGTTTGAGTGCTGTAGCATGTTCATCTTGTTGCATTTAGATGGCTACTTGTTGTATAGCGCAGACCAGTGCCATATTTGAATTGCTTGCCATTTCCAAACCGTAACTCCAATTCCGGTGTTCTTTATATCGTTTTCAAGCGATTTCATCTCACCTTTCCAGTGGCACACTTGGATTTCCAAGTTGAGGCCAGGTTCATTCATTCCTTGTCAAATCTTGCATATGCATCACATATCGCATCCCGCATAGCATACCATGTTTGCATCATGTTGTTTGAGCTTTGCACGTGGTTGATTGTGTCCTTGTTGCTTGTTTGTCTTGTTTGGGTAGAGCCGGGAGACGAGTTTGCTAACGAGGAGCCCGTTGAGTTTGCTTTCGAGGATCCAGTCAACTCTGACAACTTTGCAGGCAAGATGATCATACCCTCGAAATCACTACTATCTTTGCTTTGCTAGATGCTCGCTCTTTTGCTATGCCTATTCTATGATGCCTACCACTTGATTATCATGCCTCCCTATTTGCCATGTCAAACCTCTAACCCACCATGTCCTAGCAAACCGTTGATTGGCTATGTTACCGCTTTGCTCAGCCCCTCTTATAGCGTTGCTAGTTGCAGGTGAAGATTGGAGACCGTTCCTTGTTGGAACATTATTTACTTGTTGGGATATCATTATATTATCTTGTTATCTTAATGCATCTATATACTTGGTAAAGGGTGGAAAGCTCGGCCTCTCGCCTAGTGTTTTGTTCCACTCTTGCCGCCCTAGTTTCCGTCATATCGGTGTTATGTTCCCGGATTTTGCGTTCCTTACGCGGTTGGGTGATAATGGGAACCCCTTGATAGTTTGCCCAACCTTGGTTTTACCATTTGCCACCTAGCCTCTTTTTCCCTTGGGTTTCCGGAGCCCGAGGGTCATCTTATTTAAACCCCCCCGGGCCAGTGCTCCTCTGAGTGTTGGTCCAACCTAGAGCCCCTTGCAGCGCCACCTCGGGGAAACTCGAGGGCTGGTTTTAGTTGTACGGATTGCTTATCCGATTGTGCCCTAAGAACGAGATATGTGCAGCTCCTATCGGGATTTGTCGGCACATTTTGGCGGTGTTGCTGGATTTGTTTTAACTTGTCGAAGTGTCTTGTAGAACCGGGATACCGAGCCTGATCAGAACGTCTCGGGAGAAGGTCTATTCCTTCGTTGACCGTGAGAGCTTGTCATGGGCTAAGTTGGGACTCCCCTGCAGGGTTTTGAACTTTCGAAAGTCGTGCCCGCGGTTATGGGCAGATGGGAATTTGTTAATGTCCGGTTGTAGATAACTTGAACCTTAACTTAATTAAAATGAATCAACTGTGTGAGTTTCCGTGATGGTCTCTTCTCGGCGGAGTCCGGGAAGTGAACACGATGTTGGAGTAATGCTTGCCGCAGGTTGTTCTCTAGTTATTCGTTCGCGCTTTGCCCTCTCTTCCCGCTCTCTTTTGAGAACATGTTAGCCATCATATATGCTAGTCGCTTGCTGCAGCTCCACATATTTACCTTGCTTTACCTATAAGCTTAAATAGTCTTGATCGCGAGGGTGCGAGATTGCTGAGTCCATGTGGCTCACAGATTACTTCCAAACCAGATGCAGGGCCTGATGACTCCGTTCCAGATGACGCACTTGAGCTCAAGTGGGAGTTCGACGAGGACTCACGTCGTTACTATGTGTCTTTCCCTGATGATCAATTGTGGTGCCCAGTTGGGGCGATCGGGACCGTGTCGCATGTTGGGTTATCTTTTATTTTGGCGTCGTAGTCGGGCCATGAGTGTTTGATTGATGTAATGCTATTTATGTACTTTGATTGACGTGGCGAGTGTAAGCCAACTATGTATCTCCCCTTCTATTATCTATATATTACATGGGATGTTGTGAAGATTGCCTAACTTGCGACATTGCTTTCAATGCGGTTATGCCTCTAAGTCGTGCCTCGACACGTAGGAGATATAGCCGCATCGAGGGCGTTACACAAAGCCCCTCCATCACCCCCGCGCGCTTCTCGCCCGAAACGGTCAGTGCCGCTCCAAAGAATCGATGCCGCATTCATGCCCGGGCAGAGCGGACGCGACCTATCACTGGCGCCTGCGTTGAAGGGAGAAGCAGATTCAAGAGTGATGGTTGCTTCATCCGTCCAACTTACTGCTGGGTCTATGTGATTTGACGGCTCATTGGTCATTATTACTAAGGTGGTAGGATTGCTAGATGTCCCACGCTTTCGGTGAAAGGAGGTACTGCTAGATTACAATTTTCTCCATTCTTACGGCGGAGGAGTGCAAGAGCAGCGAAAACACGCAGGCTCCGTGATTACATGGCCCACCTCACACTACAACTTTATTTATAAATGACGATGCACCTACTACTTGTTCTCCTACAAACCTTGCGCTTGGCATCTCCAAACTATTAACCTTGCGATTGGCTCTTCGCCTCTTCGGGAAGTCGAGCAATAATGGTACTGCAGTATATATCGTTATGACTATATGAGACCGAATGAATTGCTGCACGTCCACCACGTGGCAAGGGTTGAGGGGCGAGGGAGAGTGCGTACTATTACGTCCGTTTCAATATGGACTACATACGGAGCAAAATGAGTGAATCTACACTCTAAAATACGTCTATATACATCAGTGTTTGGAGTATGTACTAGTAGTTCATATTGAAATCTACTAAAGGACATATATTCCAAACAATATGATAATATCTCTAACCAAGGTAGGGACGAGGAGTAAACGGAGGGAGTACTAGTAAAATTTTCTCCTCGTCCTGCGAGCCACCGCGCGCGTGGGCGAGGGAGCGGGCGTAAGGTGTAGTAAGCAAGCTTCACCTCATCTTGCGAGCCACCGCGCCCGTGGGTGGGGGAGACGGCGTACAAGCAAGCTTCTCCTCGTTCTACGAGTTGACGGGACACATTAAAAGTACTCCAGTGTATAGAGACTTGCCTCTAAGGTAGGCTCCACATGGCTTGCCTCTTTTTAACATAACGCGTCAAGTCATAATTTGTTTGTTCACCCGTGGTAGATGATCCTCCCTCCATCTAGTGGACAACCAGTACACCTGTCAAATTACCACATGGGATGTCTTTTCGTACAGAAATGAGCTCCACGATGTACCCGCGCGGGTGTGGTTGGGAAAGAGACGGGAGTACGTGCGCCGTGCGTGCACCTCTTCTCTTCGTGCACGTCCCCCACCTATGTGGGTGTGTGTCAGAGATACAAACCTAGACAATGGATTGTCCGTTCGTGAGTGTTTTTTGTTTTGGGGGGGAGGTTGATTTCATGAATGTATTTGTGGGAATAAGTGTCGATGACATCTCAAACGAAATTCTGCATGCAATGTGTGTGAAATGGAGGCCTGTCCATATCATATATAGAGGGTCGGGCGATCCACGAGAAGAGAGGGAGGGGTCATAGATATCGATAGAGTCGAAGAGAGGATCAAGTGGGTGGGTGCGAGATCGATGAAGAGAGCCATCGAAATTGTGTGTGTGTGCAAGTCAAAGATATAGGGCGACTGACCTAGCTACCGGAATGTCAGAGGGCACAGGTCAAGTTTGTGTGTGCCAGGGAGACATGACTAGAGCGCTCGATGTATCGTTGTGTGTGGGGGGGAGGGGTAGGCAGATGCTTAACTATAGAGGTACAATGACTCGTATATGTGTTGAGAAGGAGAGACCCAGCTATGTCTTGAGGGAGATCGGTCGACATCCATACATAACTAAAGGACGGGAAATAAGATGGGACAGAGAGAGAGAGGAGAGAGGGAGGGAGGGAGAGGGGTAGAGTGCTGGATGGGTGATGGAGTTGCTTCTCGAAGATGGTGGGAGAGGCCTACTAGACAAACTGAGGGTGGAACTGCAGTATTATCAATAAGAGTGGGGATGTGTTTCTGTGTGTGCCTGTGCGTGATAGATCTGTCGGGACACATCCATGGATGATGAAGGGGAACCATGTGTTTGGTAAGCAAACCTAACTAGATCGATAGATCAATTGTTGTTTGTCGGAGGAAGGGAGAGACATAACTAATGAGGTAGATTGGTCGACGCGTGGGGAAAACGAGTTATAAGGACCTAGCTAGCTATATGTATAGTGGGAGAACGGTCGGTGTACGTCCATTTGTTAGAGGCAAATAAGGCCCGGCAAGACGGATAGACAGAGAGAATGGAGCTAGGAGGTGGTGCGAGAGGCCCAGCTACTAGCTAGATAGGGGAAGGAGTGTGCAGTTGTGAGATTGATGAAAAGAGGGGCGAGAGTTTACACGTGTGTGGGACCGTATGAGAGACACAAGGCAAGGACACATAAAGGAGGAGATTGAAGGTGCGTGTGTATGTTGTAGGCAGACATCGCTGGAGAGGTTTATCGATCGGTGTGTGTCGGAAAGGAGTTGTGGAGACTATGGGAGAGCGACCTAAAGAAAAAAATCAATGTGCGCAGATGTTGAGGGAGGGGGAGGGCGAGGAGGGTGTGTGCATGCACGAGAGAAAGTTAGTGGTAGCTACAAAGGTTAGAGGATTGTGTCAGTGTAAGAGACTAACAAAGATCGTAATTTGATATGAAAGTGGATTCATATATTTGAATATGAGATCATAGTGTTTTAAACATATGCATGCATGAATATAGCGGTGATACGCGTGTTGTGGTTTTGCACATATTATACCATAATGTGATTATGCATGGCGTTTGCAACTCACAACTAAATGTCGAACAATCTAAACCATACTATACATCGAACAATCTCACATTTTATTTGAATTTGTGATAATGTGTGGCATTTGCAGCTTACAACTAAATATCGAATAATCTAAACAATACTATATATCGAACATTCTTACATTTTATTTGAATTTGTGGTAATGTGTGGTGTTTGCAACTCACATCTAAATACTTGTAGGCATAGGGGGCGGGGCACCATACATAATGTGATAAACACATTATACATATGAGACATGGTTTAGTTTGTGAAGATCTAGCTAGAGCTTGAAATGTACTATGATTTGAAATCAACATAAAGTGGATTCAAAAAATCGAGTTCGAGTTCATATAGTACACATAGTCATATGTAACTCGAGACTAATCATGTGGTGCGTTGTGAAGGTAATACACAAACGATGGTTTAACTTGACAATAATGACGATTGTAGATATTATTAAAACAGAGAAACAAATTCAAATGCTTTGACTTCACAACAATCATTATTGTAGATCTTATTCAAATAGAGAAACGAATAAAATTTAGTTCATATTGAAGCGGTAGTATATACGTTTGGAATGCACTAAAATGTTCATTTGAGTACTAGGTTGCATGCATTATACACGTAGCGAAATATTTTAATTGAACATAACATGAATTCAAAGTTTTGAATGACATTTGTAGTGCGAATTGATTTGGTACAGTACACGTTAGGCTTGTCCAGAAATTTCAACCCGCGCCTTGTTAGCCCGAAATATTTAAGATATATCTTTGTCTCGTTGTGCTCCGACAACTCCCTCCATCTCAACCCGCGCCTTGCTATTCCAAAATTACAACGCGCACGAAAACTCCCACCTCCTGTGAAATCCCGACACATGAAATGCTCATGTTACCCCTGAACCGAAAGAACTGCCTCAAATCGGTGGGGGTACTTTCGTAACTTACCCCACATTTCGGACAAGCGTGTACCTAAGCCATGGTTCCCCCACTCCCATCCCATCCACCCACCCATTCGTACACCGAGGCCGGCAAAACCCGCGAAGCCCCACACCCTCCTCCGTCCGCCACCCAGCCGGAGCCTCTTCCTCGACGATTTCGTCCACAACAACACCTCGACGTCCCTCATCCACCGTACCGGATGAGGATCCATCATCGATCTGGTCGTCCCGTCGGTTCAGCCACCCCGTCCTCCACCTCCAAGGAGCTGCCCTGACGTTCCCCTCGTCTTTCGCGCCACCTCCATTCCCACACCGCCATCTTCACCTGCACCACCGGAAGAGCATCACCATCACCGTTTCCTCGGATGAAGCTGCGGCCTAATCGGCGCCACCAAAGAGGTTGTACACTAATCGCCGCATTTTCTTCTTGATTCGATCTCACGGTGCTGACGGCGCTCGATCCCGAGCCGACACGGCGTAGCTCCATCCACGGCGGCATCGCCGGCCACTTCCTCCATGGCATCGCTCCCTCGGCGGCGACGTCCACATCAGTAGGAGATGCTGCTGCTTTAGCTCTCGCTCGCGCTACTGCTCTGCTCTTGCTCTCGGTCCCCTGCCTGGTCTGCTCTTGCTCGCGCTGCTGCTCTTGCTCTTGCTCTTGCTTGAGATGCTGCTCCGATTTAGCTACACTTTAGTCGACTGAATTGACTTTTGGGTCAGTCAATTTTCAGGGGGTGGGGGGCTCGCCGGAGTTAAGGAAGAACCAGCCGCGGCGGGGAGGGGGGCTCGCCAGAGAGGTACCCCACTATCTATCTTAGGGTTCAGGGTGGGAGCGGTGGTCGCCGGTGGTGGTGGGGCAGTGGCGTGGGGATCGCCGAAGAAAAAGCTCGGCACGGGGGGGCCTACAGGGATGGCCGGGGCGGTGGCGGACTGGCGGTGGGGAGTGTTTTCGGGGTGGGAGGGGCGGCGCACCACCGGCCGCGGGCGGCGGGGGGGCGGTTGTTTGGCCGGTGGTGGTTGGCAGCTCAGGGTGGTGGAGGTTGAAGATGGACTGCAGGCCCTTGATTTCGTATCCAACGGCTGCAAAATCGACTGACCAGAGATGAAAAAGTCAATCGACTGACTTGTAGCCTCACCTCTAGTGCGTTCAGTTTCGACAGTAAAATTCAGTTTCGACAGCAAAATTCAGTTTCGATAGTTAAGTTCAGTTTCGACAGTTAAATTCAGTTTCAACAGTTAAGTTCGGAGATGAGCGGATGATGTATACATCTAGCAATTTGTGGTTATGTATTTTACGTCATCTATTGGAGATGCTATTAGAATTCCATGCAGGTTAACGTTGTCTCTCTTGTCCTTCTTCAGCCTCGGCGTCGTACAACTCACCGGAGCTTCTCCAATGATGAACCCTCCATCACAGCGGAGCAGTACCTCGGGCTCCATCTCCATACGCCTAAGATCTTCTTCCCCTCCTCCGACAGCCAAGTCAGCCAGAGCATCCTCACCGGCCAACCCAATCACACTGAGATCGACATGGCTTCGCCAAAGAGGTTGTACACTTCTTGTGGTTTGACTTAATCTCACCATGCTTCTTTGCATCCTGTGACCTTCCAATACTTGTGAACCAAACACCCAGATTGGCAGAAATCCTATGTTTTTAAATTCTCTGTTTTGCACGTGCATTCCTATCCTATTCCTGTCTATTTCCTATCCCTGCATTGTTAGAATCCTCAAATTCAAACAAGCCCTTACACAATTACTTCTGTTACAGATATGTGTCAAAGAAAACCTTGTGTGGTTTGTCCTGCTCCTGTGCTGATGTGTTCCACCCCAACTCAGCTGCTCCAATGACGGAAGGGTTCACCACAGCAGGGATCCGCTCTCCAGACTGTCTTTCGCCGCCTCAGATCTTCTTCCCCGCCACCGGCAGCCACGACAACTGCATTACCATCATCAACTGAGCAGATGACCTTGAGGACTACACGGGTCCGCAAGAGAGGTCGCACTCTTCCGTGTCTGCTTACGTTATGCATCGCTTAATATGATGACATGCTAATTTATCGTCGTGTTCACCTATTAGACTCTGACTCAGGTCCAAACTTATGCTGAACTTGAGTTTTTAAATGGTTGTGGGGTACATATTGGGGCAGCAATCAGTACTATATGTCTACTATCTGGTTAATCTCGGGTGTCTACTATGAGTTTCATGTTGGGTGCAAACAAAATTTAAAGGAGCCAACTAAAGCTATTATCTGCCTGCTATCATTGGTTTTGGGTCTATCCATAGTTTTCTACCTTCACTCTGGATTTGTGCATGCACTCCTTACATAATCTCACTATGTTTTATTCCTATGCATGTCAGATATTGTACACAATGGAACTGAACATGTAGAGCAAAAGAGACAAGTCTTGCGTGGCAATAAAATTTCATGCAGACGTTGCTCCATGGTGGGCGCAAAGGCAGCCCCCCTCCACCCATTTCGGATCATAATCAATAGGAAGATAACTGTTCTGAGGGGGATTCAGAAGCAGAAGACCACTCCTATTTACCCCATGAGGTCTTCGCTCTAACTTGGCATGCTGATGTTGGTAATATCATGCATATGGTGCCTTGCATTGCTTATTGTATACATCAAATATGTCATCTGCTTAGTTTAGACATGCTTTGTGTCAATGCCATCTGTTTAGTTTCTTTATCGTATATGTGAATCATGCAATACCATCTTGTTTAGCCAGGCATCATATATGTGAATTTTGCAATGCCACCCTGGTTAGCTAGTCATCTTATATGTGAATTATATCATGACATCATTTTTTATTACGTGTTAAATTTGTCAACAATTTTAGTACATTCAATTACTCTTACTGTGCATCAGCCATTCAGCACGGTCATGGAAAATTCTGGAGTGGAAACAAGGTCTTTAGAGCAGACAATGCTATCTGACGAAGCGCATTTCTTGCTGGTTACAGATAGCTCCTCAGAGGAGGATTCAGAGACAGATGACCAGTCCTTACCCCCCCCCCCCCGAGGTGCATGCTCTAACTTGGCAGGGTTATGTTGCTCATATCGTGTGTATGGTATCTTGCATTGCTATGTCATTTGCTTAGTTTAGACATGATTTGTGTGAATGCCACTTGTTTAGTGTCTAATTACCATATATGTGAATTATGCAATGCCATCTTTTTGCAAGACATTATATATGTGAATTATGCAATGCTATCTTGTTGCAAGGCATTATATATGTGAATTATGCAATGCCATGCTATTTAGCCAAGCGTCATATATGTGAATTATATCATGCCGTCCTTTTTTTGTATTTCTCATTGCTTTTGTCAACAATGTTTGTATATTCAACTGCTCTTCCTGTGCATCAGCCATTTGAATTGGTGATGGAGAAATCTGGAGTGAAAACAAGGTCTTCAGACAATGCTACCTGGTGAAGCAGATATGTTGCTGGTTACAGATAGCTCTTCAGAGGAGGATTTAGAGGTAGATGACCAGTCCTATTATCCCCCGAGGTGTATGCTCAAACTTCGCAAGGTTATATTACTCATATCATGCATATGTTGTATTGCAATGCTTAGTTTTTACATCATATACACGACATTGAATGCCATCTCCTTAGTAGACACATCATATATGTGATTGCCCTCTGCTCACTTCCTTAGTATATAAATCATATATTTGAATTATATCATGCCATGATGTTTACATAGACAGCATGTATCTGAATTATGGCATGCCGACCCATTTTCTAAAGACATAATATAGTTATATCATCTCATCCTGTTCACATAGTCATCATATTTTGAATTATGTCATTCTATCCATGAATTATATCATGCCATCATGTTTCCATCGACGGCATGTTTGTGATTTATGGCATGCCAACCACTTTAATAGACGCATCGTATAGTTATATCATGTCATCATGTTTACATAGTCATCATATTTTGAAGTATGTCATTTTATCCTGTTTAGTTAGCCATCATACATGTGAAATTGTGTCATGCTATCTTGTTTAATTAGCCATCATATATTTGAAATTATGTCCTGCTATTCTGTTTGGTTAGACAACATAAATGTGAATTATTTCATGCATGTTTTCTTCCCTACTATCCATTGCACCTGTCTATCTTACAATGCATGTACATTCAATTACTTTTCTTGTTTATCAACCATTTTAATTGGAGGGGGTGATGGCAGTATCTGTGGGAGTAAAAACACGGTCTTCAGAAAAGATCGTGTTACCTGTCGATGGAGATAGAACCACGGTTGTACTTGCCCAAGAACCAGCCCCACCACACATAACCCAGACTCACGCAGATTGTACCCCTATCCAGTTGGACAGAGAACCAGCTACACCCCTTCTAACCCCAACCCCAGCAGATAGTAACCCAGTTCTCGTTGACACAGCACCGTCTCCACCACGGAGCACCCAAACACGAGCAGTTAGTAAGGCAACTGCAGTGCCCAAAGCACGAGGACCACCACTCCAAACCCCAAGTCAACGCTTAAAGTAGAAGAAGAATTGTTCTTGGGTCAGGTTCCATAGCTATGGTTCATACTACTTTGCTCTTGCATCACTGTATTTACTCATACCAACTAATTTCAAATTTGAAGGATGCAATTGAAACTCCAATGGCGCAACAGGTATGTTTTAAACCTGTTTCTTTAACGTGTTTGCTATTGTAACTTGCTCTATGTTGATTTTAGTTTCAATTGAATAAACAGTTATGTTCTCATGCCATGCACATTACAAGTGTTGTTATTGTTGTGTAGTTTCCCACACTTATATTCTGTCTATGTTGCTTTGTCTTAAATAGATATGATTCGAACTGTATCTATCTTGATTTGACAACATAAACTAGAATGATATAGACCATACAGTGACCATACTATAATAGATATATGTTTGTTTCATGTTGTTATCTTGTGCACCTTACTACTGAACTGGTTTACCAAAATGAGTTTCATATACTACATTGTAAACCTGTGATGTGTTTGTTTGTTTCTCCTTTAGAATGCGGATAAAATATTGGAGAAGAGTACCCTGTTATGCAATGGTAAAGGAAGTAATGCAAATCAGGTTCAAGATAGTGAGACATCCCTGTTGTTCTCCAAGAAAGCTGATAAAAGCTATATTGAAGACACTGAGACAACCCCAAAGTCCTGTCTTGATGTAGTGTTCGAGTTACTGGCTACTACTGCTGGCACCAGCTCTTTGAACTCGCTACCTGAATCAGTTTGGCTTCCTGAGTCTCAACTTCAAGTTGAAAGACATCGATCAAATGTTATGCGACAGGAAGCCGAAGGACTGAGGAAGTCCTTGCAGAATTCAGATGCATACTTTCTGGTGCAACAACAAGTGCTGGAGGATTTAAGCGCCAAACAAGAGAAAGTTAATAAGCTTGCTAAGCATCTTGCCAGTATTATGGGTACCCAGGATATTGTTTCTTGAGCTCTTCCGAAGTGATTTCAGTTCTGTACTTGTTTTGCTGCGGCGTTCATATGCTGCTTTGTTCCTTATATTTGCACTTGTGGCGAACTTTGATGCCCAGTGGATGTAATATGTGTAATAGCCATGATAGCCTAGCGTAAGTTGCTTGCTTATTTATTTTTGTTGCCTTGTTTATTTGTTTTCTTGTAGTCAGTGCAATTCTTTTTCCTGTTGGGGATCGTAGCAGAAATTTAAAATTTTCTACGCATCACCAAGATCAATCTATGGAGTAATCTAGCAACGAGGGGAAGGGGAGTGCATATACATACCCTTTTAGATCGCTAAGCGGAAGCGTTGCAAGAACAGGATGAAGGAGTCGTACTTGTAGCGATTCAGATCGCGGTTGATTCCGATCTAAGCGCCGAACAACGGCGCCTCCGCGTTCAACACACGTGCAGCCCGGTGACGTCTCCTACGCCTTGGTCCAGCAAGGGGAGAAGGAGAGTTTGGGAAGACTCCGTCCAGCAGCAGCACGACGGCGTGGTGGTGGTGGAGGAGCGCGGGACTCCAGCAGGGCTTCGCCAAGCACTATGAGAGAGGAGGAGGGAGAGAGGTAGGGCTGCGCCAAGAGGGAGATGATCTCGCGTATGTTGCAGCCCTCAATACCTCAAGTATATATAGGGGAAGGGGAGGGGCTGCGCCCCCATCTAGGGTTCCCTCCCTAGGGGTGGCGGCAGCCCCAAAACCCATCTAGGGTTGCGGCCAAGGGGGGAGAGAGGGGGGCGCACCTAGGGTGGGCCTTAAGGCCCATCTGGACCTAGGGTTTGCCCCCTCCCACTCTCCCTTGCACCTTGGGCCTTGGTGGGAGGCGCCCCAGCCCACCTAGGGGCTGGTCCCTTCCCACTATTGGCCCATGTAGGCCTCCGGGGCTGGTGGCCCCTCCCGGTGGACCCCCGGACCCCTCCGATGGTCCCGGTACACTTCCGGTGGCCAAAACCATACTTCCTATATATTAATCTTTACCTCCGGACCATTCCGGAACTCCTCGTGACGTCCGGGATCTCATTCGGGACTCTGAACAACATTCGGTAACCGCATACATACTTTCCCTATAACCCTAGCGTCATCGAACCTTAAGTGTGTAGACCCTACGGGTTCGGGAGTCATGCAGACATGGCCGAGAAAACTCTCCGGTCAATAACTAACAGCGGGATCTGGATACCCATGTGGGCTCCCACATGCTCCACGATGATCTCATCGGATGAACCACGATGTCAAGGATTCAATCAATCCCGTATACAATTCCCTTTGTCTAGCGGTACGATACTTGCCCGAGATTTGATCGTCGGTATCGCCATACCTTGTTCAATCTCGTTACCGGCAAGTCTCTTTACTCGCTCTGTAACACATCATCCCGTGATCAACTCCTTGGTCACATTGTGCACATTATGATGATGTCCTACCGAGTGGGCCCAGAGATACCTCTCCGTTTACACGGAGTGACAAATCCCAGTCTCGATTCGTGCCAACCCAACAGACACTTTCGGAGATACCTGTAGTGAACCTTTATAGCCACCCAGTTACGTTGTGACGTTTGGCACGCCCAAAGCACTCCTATGGTATCCGGGAGTTGCACAATCTCATGGTCTAAGGAAATGATACTTGACATTAGGAAAGCTTTAGCATACGAACTACATGATCTTTGTGCTAGGCTTAGGATTGGGTCTTGTCCATTACATCATTCTCCTAATGATGTGATCCTGTTATCAACGACATCCAATGTCCATGGTCAGGAAACTGTAACCATCTATTGATCAACGAGCTATTCAACTAGAGGCTTACTAGGGACATGGTGTTGTCTATGTATCCACACATGTATCTGAGTTTCCTATCAATACAATTCTAGCATGGATAATAAACGATTATCATGAACAAGGAAATATAATAATAACTAATTTATTATTGCCTCTAGGGCATATTTCCAACAGTCTCCCACTTGCACTAGAGTCAATAGTCTAGTTCACATCGCCATGTGATTAACACTCACAGGTCACATCGCCATGTGACCAACATCCAAAGAGTTTACTAGAGTCACTAATCTAGTTCACATCACTATGTGATTAATACTCAATGAGTTCTGGGTTTGATCATGTTATGCTTGTGAGAGAGGTTGTAGTCAACGGGTCTTGCCATATTCAGATCCCTATGTATTTCGCAAAACTTTATATCGTAGATGCTGCTACCACGTTCCACTTGGAGCTATTCCAAATTATTGCTCCATTATACATATCCGGTATCTCTACTCAGAGCTATCCGGATAGGTGTTAATCTTGCATCGACGTAACTCTTTATGTCGAACTCTTTATCACCTCCATAACTGAGAAACATTTCCTTATTCCTCTAAGGATAATTTTGACTGCTATCTGGTGATCCACTCCTAGATCACCTTTGTACCCTCTTGCCAGACATGTGGCAAGGCACACATTAGGTGCGGTACTTCAGCATGGCATACCGTATAGACCCTATGACAAGAGCATAGGGGACGACCTTCGTCCTTCTTCTTTCTTCTGCCGTGGTCAAGCTTTGAGTCTTACTCAACTTCACACCTTACTACTCAGGTAAGAACCCCTTCTTTGACTGATCTATTTTGAACTCCTTCAAAAACATGTCAAGGTGTGCGTTCTTTGAAAGTATCATCAGACGTCTTGATCTATTTCTATAGATCTTGATGCCCAATATGTAAGCAGCTTTATCCAGGTCTTCCTTTGAAAATCACTCTTCAAACAACCGTTTATGCTTTCCAGAAATTCTACATCATTTCGAATCAACAATATGTCATCCACATATACTTATCAGAAATGTTGTAGTGCTCCCACTCACTTTCTTGTAAATACAAGTTTCTAGCAAACATTGTATAAACCTAAAAGCTTTGATCACTCCATCAAAACATATATTCCGATTCCGAGATGCTTGCTCTAGTCCATAGAAGGATTGCTAGAGCTAGCATACCTTTTAACATCCTTAGGATCGACAAAACCTTTTATTGTGTCACATACAACCTTTTCTTATAGAAATTGGTAAGAAAACTTGTTTTGACATCCATCTGTCAGATTTCATAATCGAAAAATACAGCTAATGCTAACATGATTCCGACGGACTTAAGCATCGCTACGGGTGAGAAATTCTCATCGTAGTCAACTCCTTGAACTTGTGAAAAGACTCTTTCCCACAAGTCGAGCTTCATAGACGGTAACATTACCGCCCACGTCTGTCTTCTTCTTAAAGATCCATTTATCTCAATGGCTTGCCGATCAACGGGCAAGTCCACCAAAGTCCATACTTTGTTCTGATACATGGATCCTATCTCGGATTTCATGGCTTCTAACCATTTGTCAGAATACGGGCCCACCATCGCTTCTCCATAGCTCGTAGGTTCATTGTTGTCTAACAACATGATATCTAAGACAGGATTACTGTACCACTTAGGAGTAGTACATATCCTTGTCGACCTACGAGGTTCGATAGCAACTTGATCCGAAGCTTCATGATCACTATCATTAACTTCCTATTCAACAGATGTAGGCACCACAGAAAACATCTTTCTGTGTTGCATCACTCTCTGGTTGAAGTAAAGGTTCGACAACCTCATCAAGTTCTATCTTCCTCCCACTCAATTCTTTCAAGAAAAACTCCTTCTCAAGAAAGGACCCGTTCTTAGTGACAAACAATTTGCCCTCGGATCTGAGATAGAAGGTATACCCTACTGTCACCTTTGTGTATCCTATGAAGATGTGTTTGTCCGCTTTGGGTTCGAGCTTCTCCGGCTGAAGCCTTAAGCATCGCAGCCCCAAACTTTAAGAAGCGACAACTTTGGTTTCTTGCCAAACCAATGTTCATACGACGTCGTCTCAACGGACTTAGATGGTGTCCTATCTAAAGTGAATGCAGCTGTGTCTAACGCATAACCTCAAAATGAAAACAGTAGATCGGTAAGAGACATCGCACCATATCTCATAAGGTTCGATTATGATATTCGGACACACCATAACCCAGTGGTGTTCCAGGTGGCTTCAACTGTGAAACAATTCCACAGTGTCTTAAGTGTTTGCCAAACTCATAACTCAGATATTCTCATTGATCAGATCGTAGGAATTTTATCTTCTTGTTATGATGATTCTTAACTTCACTCTGAAATCGCTTGAACTTTTCAAACGTTTCAGACTTGTGCTTCATTAAGTAAATATACCTATATCTACTCAAATCGTCAGTGAAGATGAGAAAATAGCGATATCCACCACACGCTTCAATTCTCATTGGATCACACGCATCAACATGTATGATTTCCAACAAGTCACTTGCCCGTTTCATTGTACCTGAAAGTGGGGTCTTAGTCATCCTGCCCATGAGGCATGGCTCGCATGTGTCAAGCGATTCAAAATCAAGTGACTCCAAACATCCATCGACATGGAGTTTCTTCATGCATCTTACGCTAATATGACCTAAGCGGCAGTGCCACGAGAAAGTGGTACTATCATTATTAACTCTACATCTTTTGGCGTGAACATGTGTATTACCACGACCGAGATTCAATGAACCATTCACATAGGATGTGAATGACCGTATTGCAATGAACATGATCTAATCATATTCATGCTCAACGTAGACACCTGATAACATTTATCTAGGTTCAATACTAATCCCGAAGGCAGATGGAGCGTGCGATGGTGATCTCATCAACTTTGGAAACACTTCCAACACACATCGTCACCTCGCCCTTAGCCAGTCTCCGTTTAGTCCGTAGCTTTTGCTTCAAGTCACCAATAATAGTAACTGAACTGGTATCCAATACCCATGTGCTACCAGGAGTACTAGTGAGGTACACATTAATAACACGTATATACTTTGAAGTTGCCAACCTTCTTATCTACCATGCATTTGGGGTAATTCCGCTACCAGTGACCGTTCCCCTTACAATAGAAGTATTTAGTCTTGGGTTTGGGTTCAACCTTGGGTTCCTTCACTGGAGCGGCAACTGGTTTTCCATCCATGAAGTTTCCCTTCTAGCCCTTGCCCTTCTTGAAACCAGTGGTCTTGTCAAACCATCAACACTTGATGCTCCTTCTTGATTTCTACCTTTTGCGGTCTTAAGCACCGCAAACAGCTCCGGGATCAACTCTATCCCTTGCATGTCATAGTTCATCACGAAGATCTAGTAGCTTAGTGATAGTGGCTAGAGAACTCTATCAATCACTATCTTATCTGGAAGTTTAACTCCCACTTGATTTAAGTGATTGTAGCACCCAGACATTCTGAGCACATGCTCACTAGCTGAGCTATTCTCCTCCATCTTGTTGGCAAAAAGAACTTGTCAGAGGTCTCACACCTCTCAACACGGGCATGAGCCTGAAATTCCAATTTCAGCTCTTAGAACATCTCATATGTTCTATGGCGTTCAAAACGTCATTGGAATCCCGATTCTAAGCCGTAAAGTATGGTGCACTAAACTATCAAGTAGTCATCAGGATGTGTCTGTCAAGTATTCACAACATCCATAGACGACATTGTAGGGGTTTGCACATCGAGCGGTGCATCAAAGACGTAAGCCTTCTGTGTAGCAGTGAGGACACTCCTCGGACTACGGACCCAGTCCGCATCATTGCTTACAATATCTTTCAACTTAATCTTTCTCTAGGAACGTATTGAAACAGGGAGCTACAACGTGAGCTATTTATCTACAGCATATTTGCAAAGACAATTTAGACTATGTTCATGATAATTGAGTTCATCTAATCAAATTATTTAATGAACTCCCACTCAGATAGACATCCCTCTAGTCATCTAAGTGAAACATGATCCGGATCGACTAGGCCGTGTCCGATCATCATGTGAGACGGACTAGTCATCAATGGTGAATGTCTCATGTTGATCGTATCTTCAATACGACTCATGTTCGACCTTTCGGTCTTCCGTGTTCCGAGTCCATGTCTGTACATGCTAGGCTCATCAAGTCAACCTAAGTGTTTCGCATGTGTCCCGAGGCCATGTATGTACATGCTAGGCTCGTCAACACCCGTTGTATTCGAACGTTAGAATCTATCACACCCGATCATCACGTGGTGCTTCGAAACAACGAACCTTCGCAACGGTGCACAGTTAGGGGGAACACTTTTCTTGAAATTTTAGTGAGGGATCATCTTATTTAAGCTACCGTCGTTCTAAGCAAATAAGATGTAAAACATGATAAACATCACATGCAATCAAATAGTGACATGATAGGGCCAATATCATTTTGCTCCTTTTGATCTCCATCTTCGGGGCTCCATGATCATCGTTGTCACCGGCATGACACCATGATCTCCATCATCATGATCTCCATCATCGTGTCTTCTTGAAGTTGTCTCGTCATCTATTACTTCTACTACTATGGCTAACGCTTTAGCAATAAAGTAAAGTAATTACATGACGTTTATGTTGACACGCAGGTCATAAATAAATTAAGACAACTCCTATGGCTCCTGTCGGTTGTCATACTCATCGACATGCAAGTCGTGATTCCTATTACAAGAACATGATCAATCTCATACATCACATATATCATTCATCACATCCTTTTGGCCATATCACATCACAAGGCATATGCTGCAAAAACAAGTTAGACATCCTCTAATTGTTGTTGCAAGTTTTTACGTGGCTGCTATAGGTTTCTAGCAAGAACGTTTCTTACCTACGCCAAAACCACAACATGATATGCCAATTTCTATTTACCCTTCATAAGGACCCTTTTCATCGAATCCGATCCGACTAAAGTGGGAGAGACAGACACCCGCTAGCCACCTTATGCAACTAGTGCATGTCAGTCGGTGGAACCAGTCTCACGTAAGAGTACGTGTAAGGTCGGTCCGGGCCGCTTCATCCCACGATGCCGCCGAATCAAGATAAGACTAGTAACGGCAAGTAAATTGACAATATCGATGCCCACAACTGCATTGTGTTCTACTCGTGCATAGAAACTACGCATAGACCTAGCTCATGATGCCACTGTTGGGGATCGTAGCAGAAATTTAAAATTTTCTACGCATCACCAAGATCAATCTATGGAGTAATCTAGCAACGAGGGGAAGGGGAGTGCATCTACATACCCTTGTAGATCGCTAAGCGGAAGCGTTGCAAGAACGCGGATGAAGGAGTCGTACTCGTAGTGATTCAGATCGCGGTTGATTCCGATCTAAGCGCCGAACAACGGTGCCTCCGCGTTCAACACACGTGCAGCCCGGTGACGTCTCCTACGCCTTGATCCAGCAAGGGGAGAAGGAGAGTTTGGGAAGACTCCGTCCAGCAGCAGCACAGTGGCGTGGTGGTGGTGGAGGAGCGCGGGACTCCAGCAGGGCTTCGCCAAGCACTACGAGAGATGAGGAGGGAGAGAGGTAGGGCTGCGCCAAGAGGGAGATGATCTCGCGTATGTTGCAGCCCTCAATACGTCAAGTATATATAGGGGAAGGGGAGGGGCTGCGCCCCCATCTAGGGTTCCCTCCCTAGGGGTGGCGGCAGCCCCAAAACCCATCTAGGGTTGCGGCCAAGGGGGGAGAGAGGGGGGCGCACCTAGGGTGGGCCTTAAGGCCCATCTGGACCTAGGGTTTGCCCCCTCCCACTCTCCCTTGCGCCTTGGGCCTTGGTGGGAGGTGCCCCAGCCCACCTAGGGGCTGGTCCCTTCCCACTATTGGCCCATGTAGGCCTCCGGGGCTGGTGGCCCCTCCCGGTGGACCCTCGGACCCCTTCAGTGGTCCCGGTACACTACCGATGATGCCCGGAACACTTCCGGTGGCCAAAACCATACTTCCTATATATTAATCTTTACCTCCGGACCATTCCGGAACTCCTCGTGATGTCCGGGATCTCATCCGGGACTCCGAACAACATTCGGTAACCGCATACATACTTCCCCTATAACCCTAGCATCATCGAACCTTAAGTGTGTAGACCCTACGGGTTCGGGAGTCATGCAGACATGGCCGAGACAACTCTCCGGTCAATAACAAACAGCGGGATCTGGATACCCATGTTGGCTCCCACATGCTCCACGATGATCTCATCGGATGAACCACGATGTCAAGGACTCAATCAATCCCGTATACAATTCCCTTTGTCTAGCGGTATGATACTTGCCCGAGATTCGATCGTCGGTATCCCCATACCTTGTTCAATCTCGTTACCGGCAAGTATCTTTACTCGCTCCGTAACACATCATCCCGTGATCAACTCCTTGGTCACATTGTGCACATTATGATGATGTCCTACCGAGTGGGCCCAGAGATACCTCTCCATTTACACAGAGTGACAAATCCCAGTCTCGATTCGTGCCAACCCAACAGACACTTTCGGAGATACCTATAGTGAACCTTTATAGCCACCCAGTTACGTTGTGACGTTTGGCACACCCAAAGCACTCCTACAGTATCCGGGAGTTGCACAATCTCATGGTCTAAGGAAATGATACTTGACATTAGAAAAGCTTTAGCATACGAACTACACGATCTTTGTGCTAGGCTTAGGATTGGATCTTTTCCATTACATCATTCTCCTAATGATGTGATCCCGTTATCAACGACATCCAATGTCCATGGTCAGGAAACTATAACCATCAATTGATCAACGAGCTAGTCAACTAGAGGCTTACTAGGGACATGGTGTTGTCTATGTATCCACACATGTATCTGAGTTTCCTATCAATACAATTCTAGCATGGATAATAAACGATTATCATGAACAAGGAAATATAATAATAACCAATTTATTATTGCCTCTAGGGCATATTTCCAACATTTCCGCAGTTTGCTAGTGGCCGCAATAACCTATTTTTTAACTAGGCCACATTAACAATGGGCTACATATTTACTGTAGTTAACATGGGCCTCCTACGGGCCGTAGAAACAATGGGCCTTCTAAGGGCTGTAGAAACAATGGGCCTTCTACGGGGCATAGACACAATGGGCCTTCTAAGGGTCGTATCATCAATGGGCCTTCTACGGGCCGTATGATCGGTTGGCCAAACATGGGCCAATAACAGACCACATTATGGCCGTAAATGGGCTAGAGTTGAAATTGTCCGTTCATGGGCCAACCATAACGGGCCGTTGTTAATAGGCCGTATTTGATGACGCTATGAAAACGGCCCAACGTATTAATGGGCCACAAACGGGCCGACTGTAACCACGGGCTGTATTTGGCCCACAAGCAGAAAATGACAGTAATGGGCCAAAAGTAAACGAATGCTGGAAATGAGCCCAAGAATAAATGGGCCCTAGAAGGCCGAATGACAACATGGGCTGGAAACGGCCCAACGGAATAATGGGTCATTAATGGGTATAAAGTGATACACTGTTCATTACGGGCCAGTTTTACCATGGACCGTTAATGGGCCGAGGGTTACTAAGGGCCTCATATGGGCCAAAAGACGTCATGGGCCATACATGGGCCGGAAGTTAAAACAGGCTGGAATTATATTGGACGGCCCAGATGACGCTACTGGGCCTAATTCGGATAGGTCGTAAACGGGCCCTGGGTTACTGGGTTGTAAATGGGCTATATGCAAACAGGCCGTTAACAGGCTTGTCGTGGGCGGGCCTGCCACCTTTTGACCAAGTCAAACGGGCCGGCCTTTTCACAGGAATGGGCCTCTGTTGGGCCGTGCCATGTGTCAACGTATCATAGGTGCTTTGGGTCCAATGAGTGGATGACATCTGTCCCAACGGTGAGCCGACACGTGTTTCCTCCAGCCAATGATGATTTTACACGTGGAAAATCCCCATTGGTTGGGGCTGTTAACGGGTTATCAGATCCAAAACCGGACCCGATAGCTTAACAACGTTTCGTTACGGTGGATGCCACGTGTCGGTCACCCTTGACAGAAAACATGACCTGCTGTGACAAATACGTATCATCACATAAGTGTATTTTTTTTGTAGTGTCCCCTCCTTCCTTTTCCTCCGGTGGAAGAAAGGAAAAGGGGGAGGGGCGAATCCTACTTGGATTAGAAGTCCAAGTAGGACTCCCCCCTTGGCGCGCCCCTCCTGGCCGGCCTCCTCTCTCCCTTCCTCCTTTATATACGTGGCTAGGGGGCACCCCAATAGCACAATAGACAATCTCTTAGCCATGTGAGGGGCCCCCCTCCACAGTTCAACACCTCGGTCATATCGTCGTAGTGCTTAGGTGAAGTCCTGCACCGGTAACTTCATCATCACCGTCGCCACGCTGTCGTGCTAACGGAACTCTCCCTCGTCCTCAACTGGATCAAGAGCTCGAGGGACGTCATTGTGTTGAACGTGTGCTGAACACGGAGGTGCCGTACGTTCGGTACTTGGCTCGGTTGGATCGTGAAGATGTTCGACTACATCAACTGCGTTACTAAACGCTTCCGCTTTCGATCTACGAGGGTACCTGGACACACTCCCCCCTCTCGTTGCTATGTATCTCCTAGTTAGATCTTGCGTGATTGTAGGAATTTTTTTGAATTACTATGTTCCCCAACACGTAAAGCCGTTAAAGAATTCAACAGGGCTACAAAGGCATCAACTAAAGCTGGTGAAAGTGGAAGTGGCAGTGGCAGTGCTGGTGCTCCCAAGAAGGCTATGCAAAAGAAGCCTACTACTAAGCCCAGGCCGTCTGTCCCAAAGCCTTCAGTGGCCCTGCCACCAGCTTCAAAGGCTTCAGGATCCAAGATTGTAAAATCTTCAGTGCCTCCTCCTGCTACAAGTTCCTCAATGGTTGTAGCCAGAGCTTCAACACCAGTCGTGCTTGCATCATGCCAGCACAATGAGGGCTTTTCAAAAGCCACAATAACTGCATCAAGTGCCTCAGTCAGTGAGCAACCATCGTCCTCACAACCCAAGCTAAAGCAAAAGGTCACTACTGGCCGTGGAACTAGGCCAAGTCCCAAGAGCAAGGCTCTAGTGCCTCATGTTGATGAACATGGGCTGGCCGACAAAGATGAGCTCGTGGAATTCCTTAGAAGGAAGCAAGAGCAAGTTGCGATTGCAAAAAATTATTCAATTCCTATGCTGCTGGACCCCAAGAAGCTCTTGGACTTCATTGATATATGGTGCACAAAGCCAGATACGCCGCTTGATGAATTAAATTTGCCTCCGGGCCCAAGTCGTGTGCTGTCTGCACTCATTTTGGATGAGAAGCCCAAAATTGCACAAGCTAAGCTGGTAAGGAAATATCAACTTCAAAATGAGAAGGAGTTATGGAAGAACATGCTCTCTATAACTCCTGAGCAGCTCATGCCTTTACAATCTGAAATTCAACAGCTGTCTGGAGAGTTTGAATGATAGTCAAGTCATTGTTGTGGTGTGTGTGACAGGTTCATCACTGCAACCACCAAGGTTGTTTAAGACCACAACCAGTGTGAGGCAGCCAAGTTTGGCATGGTGCCACCCTCGAGTTCTTCGGCTCCTCCACCTACCGCACGTGCCAGTGAGACTGCGCCTCCATCTCCTCCTCGTGAGACTGCCAGGGCAACTTAAGAAGTTACGCATGAAGAAAATGAAAGGGCAACTGAAGAAATTGTTCCTGAACAAACTGTCAGGTGACTACATCGGTCGTTCTTGAAGAAATTGAACCATCAAGTTCCTCAGCAGCAGCGCCACCAACAACTTCATCTTTGAAGAATATCACCCTTCCATTTGTATCAGAAGTGAAGAAGACAAAGGCTGCTAAGAAAGAAGCTAGAAAGAGAAAAACTTCAACTCCTCCCACTGCTCCAAAAATTGTGAAGAAATTGAAGATGGCAACATTGTCTTCAATTGTCATTCCAATTGATGTTATTCCTATCTCATCAGCGCCCCCTTCTCCTGCCAATAATGATCGTCAAATTGTTCCGTATGGGGTGGATTATGAAATCCCTTAGGCTGATGAAGATGATGATGAAAACCACTCTACTGCTAACACAGAGCAAGTGGATGAAGAAATAGAAGTTGAAGAAGATGCTTCGCTTCACCAAGTCTCATCACAGAAGCCCTCACAGGCAACGTTGACTGAAGAACATGCCACTACTTCATTTGGAAGTAGTGAAGCAACTGAAGAGGACGTGGACATTGACGGTGCTATGATGCACGTTCTTCATGATGAATTTTGGGAAGCAGCTCACCCGAATTCACCCGTTGCCACTCCCCTCACTCTAGAGCCTCAGTCGCATGCGTGCACTAAAGAAATCCACACCGGCTCTGAGGAAAGGCAACCATCGCTCTGAAGCATTCTTGAAGAAATTCCAGCTGCAGCAGCTGATGAAGTTGCTCAAGATGATCCAATGGTTGATGTCATCAATACATCTCCTTCACGTGCAGACTCAATTCCATCAGCTGACATTGATACTGTCCCAATTGCCATAGCTGAGGAAGTTGTTAAAACTTTCGTCATGACTGATCTAGACGATTCCACTGGGTCCCCATGAATAGTGTTTGATGCACATCCAAAGAAGCACAACCTCCAGCCTGTTCTCGTCATGCCAATGATTGGTAGAGTCCTTGGGCGGCCTCAGTTCGACAATGCCAAATTCTTTGAAGAGAAGAACTTCTTCGTTGGTGAGTCCCCATATGACTCTGCCAATATTAGGCGCCTGCGCTTCTGGACAAGGACTCAAACAAATTATTATGCTTCACTTCTGTTTGACAAGAACAAGGTATTCCCACATCACCATATTCCTCATGTGGATAAGGAGTCCATTCCCTGCTTCCGGCCTATTCTTGCTGTTCTTCATGATGCTGGTCTACTCAATTTTTGCACTGACATCTGCGATTGGAATGAAGAACTAATTCTTCAATTCTACACAACTGTGCACTTTTCTATCAACCTTGTCGACACTACTACATGGGCTCTAGACTAGATGAGTGAATACACTCACTACAAAGCACCGATTGACGAACTTCTTCTTGCTCTACCAGTTGATCCACCCCAAGGAGAAGCAAGGAAAATCTATGAAGAATCTGAGCTGCCCAACCACCTAATGCAAGTGCTGATGAAGCCCATGGCTGAAGAAAATGCTCCGAAGACAACCTTCCTAGTGAATGATTTGCTCTATGTGCCACAGACAACATACCACATTCTGGCCAAAACCCTCAGTCGAATCAAAGGACACAACTCCAATACTAAAGAAGTTGTGGGAGTTATGAAGAATTTGTTGTTCCATGTTATTATTGGTACTCCCATCAACATTTGTGATTTCTTTCCGAGGACTTTGGTCACTGTGGCATAGTCGCCTTTTGACTCAAAGTCGTATGCTCCATGGATCATGAGATTCATCAGATCCCGATCTTCAATTCACTATAAGGCCGATCATCAGAATCATTTGAGCTATTTGCCTGAAGTTGAAATTCTTCAAAGCACTCTGTCCACAGTTCCTGGCAAGGGCAAGACTGTAATTGATGAAGGAATTTGTCCCCTTGATGGACAATTCCATCAGCCTATCTCTAGCTCCAATGCTGATGAATCTGCTAGCCAGGATACTGCAGCAAAAGCTTCAAGACTATCTGCCTCACCTGAAGCACCACGTGTAATAACTGACCGTGATTTGCTCACAAGCCTTCATCAAAAAGTTGACAAAAATCACGGATGGGTTAAGCGTCAGTTCATAGCAATACAAGCCAATATGATAGTGACGCATAACGCCGTCTGCAAGAACAGACACTATGTCCATGAGATATTTGATCACACTTGGGCCATCCTCTCACACATCAAAACAAATGAAGAACTTGCTGCTATGGATTTTCAAATGAACTTTGACTAGGCTGATCCACCAAGGAAAAAGTTCAAGAAAACCCAAGTTCCTCCTCTTATGCCAAGTTTAGAGTCTTCGTCGCGCACAATTGATGAAAATGAAGCTATTAAAGACATTGTGATTGGTCCTTCTGCATCACACGACCCCGACAACGTTGTCGCTCCCTCGACCTCTACGTGATATTCTTCAGGAGACTTAGTCCTCAGCTTTGTCTCCATTTGGTCATTTGATGACAAAGGGGGAGAAGTCTGAGTTAGTCTTTAAGCGAGTCTATATTTGGGTTGTTTTTTTTGCTTAAGTTGCAACTCTTGAATTTTATTGGATTTGCTCTTTGATGAGTTGTAACTTAATAACTGTTGGTCGTCTGACTCTTTTTCTACACGTAATACGCATGCTCTAACCTTAAATATATCTGCTCATGCATGCACAATTTTGTCACACACCAATTTTCATCATGCATTCATATTCTTCAAATATCTTATAATCATGCATGATTGGATTCAAAGATATAGGGGGAGTTCTCCATGATTTCAACCTGCCATGTGCATTTGCAATCCAAAGCAAATTCCTCATATGCACATCTTCAGGGGGGTTCCACAATATCTTGTAACCAATTTCTTCAAACTCTGTACTTACACTTTGTTGTAGGGTGAAACCCTAGAGGGGATCTTTTCACACTTGGAGGGGGAAAAGAGGAAGAACACACGAGAACACAAGGCACAAATCACTCAAACAAAGCCAATATCACATCCACTAGGGTAGCATACATGAGATCCACAAGATTGCATGAACAATTCAAGGAAAATAGCACTAGGATAAGGTTCTTCCCACTAGGTGAGGTCTTGCATCCAAGAGGATATTCTCCAAGAGGAGGGCTTGATCTCCAAGAGGAGCTTCTCCAAGAGGAGGTCTAGATCTCCTAGAGGAGGAAGATGAGCAAAGCCCTCTTTTGTGTTCTGGATACTTTGCTAACCCTAAAAACTGAGAGGAGCACGAAATATATAGTCTAGGGGAGAAAGGGTATGGGCCTCGGAGGTTACACAGGCTTTTTAGCCCAATTCGTAGCGAAACTGGGTCTACCGGACAGTCTGGTGCTAAGGACCGGACAGTCCAGTGAGTACAGGTGTATTTTCGGGTGCCACCGGACTGTCCGCTATGAGGACTAGATTGTCCGGTAGTGCAATTTCTGTGCGACCGGACTGTCCGCTGTGGGGACTGAACTGTCCGGAAGTGCAATTTCTGCATGCTCCGTTTTCTTCATCTGGACACTTCTGGTCAGCTCTTGGGTCTGGGGGTCCTTCTCTTAGGCCTTGGGGGTACTCCATAACCTCTTGTCGGAGTTCATCCTCGTACCTAATGAAACATAGCATATTTTGGTGAGGTAGCAACCAAGTTCCATTCATGTCCATATCTATCTCAAGTAGGAGTGAGTTCACCTTGGTTTCAATGGTGCGTGCTCGAGCTCTTGTCATAGGTCCACTTGGTGCTTGCGGTGGTGATGGAGTGTTCGTGTGGGTGGACGAGCGATGCTTCGCATCATATCCCCCCTTGGGAGAGATCTGTCCACGGATTGTGATCTTCATCACCATGGTACTTGGCCAAGTCTTCGACGTTGAAGATGTCGCTTACGTTGTACTTGTCATGTGGATTGTCAATCTTGTAGGCATTGTCATTGTAGCGTGCGAGCACCTTGAATGGTCCATCGGCTCTCGAAAGTAGCTTGGACTTGTGCTCCTTGGGAAGCGGTCCTTGCGGAGATGTAACCATACTAGATCACCCGATTGGAAAACCATCGGTGACTTGTTAATGTTGAGCTTGGAGGCGAGGCGGTGTACTTGACGCTCAATTGTGGCCCTTGTTTCTTCATGCATCTTCTTGAGGTAGGTGGCTCTTGCGCTCGTGTCCATGTTTGCTCGTTCTTGAAGCAATAGAGGAAGGATGTCCAACGGCGACAATGGGTTGAAGCCGTAGACAACTTCGAAGGGGGACTTGCCGGTGGTAGAGTGTCTTGCTCGGTTGTAGGCGTACTCAGCGATGGGTAAGCACTCCTCCCACTCCTTGACGTTCTTCTTTATCAACACGCGTAGGAGAGTGGCAAGCGTTCAGTTGGTGACTTCCGTTTGGCCATCGGTTTGAGGATGATACGTAGTGGAGAAAAGTAGCTTGATTCCGAGCTTGGCGCATAGTGACTTCCAAAAGTAGCTTAAGAACTTGACGTCTCGGTCCGACACAATTTTCTTTGGCACGCCGTGCAACCTCAAGATTTCCCTACAGAAGAGTTTTGCAACATGTGAAGCATCGTCTATCTTATTGCATGGTATAAAATGAGCCATTTTAGAGAATCGGTCCATGACAACAAATACAGAGTCCTTGGCATTTTGAGTCCTAGGCAATCCAAGCACAAAATCCATGCTAATATCTTCCCAAGGTTGATGTGGAATAGGTAGTGGCATATGTAAACCATAGGCTTGAGATTGTGACTTAGCTTTGCAAAATGTAAGCACCGAGTGGTGAAGCGTGAGACATCGCGGAACATCTTCGGCCAAAAATAGTTCTTGGAGAACGTGGAAAAAGTCTTGTCGCATCCAAAGTGTCCCATGAGTCCACCTCCATGAACCTCTTGCAAAAGTAACAAACGAAGAGAAGACTCGGGAATGCATAGTTTGTTAGCTCTCATAAGATAACCATCTTTGATATAGTATCATTCCCAAGAAGTATGCGTCACACACTTAGCGTAAGGAGTAGAAAAGTCACATCATGCTCATACAAATCTTTGATATGATCAAATCCAACAACATTCAATTCAAGTTGAGTAATTAACATGCATTTGCGGGAAAGGGCATTCGCCACAACATTCTCTTTGCCCTTAATGTACTTGATCACATATGGGAAAGATTCAATAAATTCACTCCATTTAGCATGCCGTTTATTCAACTTGGTTTGGCCTTTAAGGTACTTAAGTGTTTCATGATCGGTATGTAGGACAAACTCATATGGTCTAAGATAATGCCCCCAAACACGCAACACACGCACTAAAGAATACAATTCTTTGTCATAGATGAGATAGTTGAGTTCAGCACCGGTGAGTTTTTCACTAAAATATGCAATAGCTCGCTTTTCTTGCATCAAAACTCCACCAATTCCATTACCACTAGCATCGCAATGAACATCAAAAGTTTTGTAAAAGTTGGGCAAAGCAAGAATCGGAGCATGAGTAAGCAAAGATTTGAGCTCATCAAAAGCGGTAGATTGCAAAGGTCCCCAAACAAAAGGAGCATTTTTCTTACTCAAGGCATGCAACGGTGCGACAATAGTGCTAAATTCTTTCACAAAGCAACGATAGAAACCCGCAAGGCCAAGAAAACTACGCACTTGTTGCAAATTAGTGGGTTGTGGCCAAGTTTTAATTGCTTCAATTTTAAACTCATCAACATGGACACTCTTGGAAGAAACAACGAAACCCAAGAAAACAAGCTTGCCAACACCAAGCGTGCACTTTTTCATGTTGGCATAAAGACGTTCCTTGCGAAGAGTTTGCAAAATGGCTCGAACATGATTTACATGATCTTTGATGGATTTGCTAAAAACAAGTATGTCATCAAAGTAGACCACAACAAACACTCCATTGTAAGGACGAACCCAAAATGCATAAGTTGCATGAAAGTACCTGGAGCCTTCGATAAACCGATAGGCATAACCAACCACTTGTATAAGCCAAATTTAGTTTTGAAAGCGGTTTTCCATTCATCACCTTCTTGTATGCGGATTTGATAGTAACCGCTTTTGAGATCAATTTTTGAGAAAATAGTGGCACCGCTAAGTCATCTAGCATATCATCAAGGCGAAGTATGGGATGCATATATCTAACGGTGATAGCATTGATGGTTCTACAATCGGAGCACATGCAAAAACTACCATCTTGCTTGGGCACAAGTATAACCGAAATGGCACAAGGGCTTAAGCTTTCATGTACATGGCCGTTGGCGATGAGTTGTTGTACTTGACGTTGGATCTCCTTAGTTTCTTCGGGTTGACGCGGTAGGGAGCCTTGTTCGGAAGAGGTGCTTCGGGGATGAGGTCGATCCTATGTTCAATGCCATGTACAGGAGGGAGACCGGGAGGTAGCTCATCGGGAAATACATCCTCGAATTCCTGCAACAAGTTAGAAAACACTAGAGGAAGCAGATTAGGAGTGTTAGTTTTTGCCACCTCATCTTTGCATAGGAGGACAAAGTGGAGGACACTCGATGGGTTCTCACACACTTCTCACATCTCTCTTTTTGTGGCTACAAGGACTAAGTTTTTCTCTCTCGGCGAAGAGTCGCTCAATTTTGGCTTGTGGCGCACACTTTCTTTTTGGTGGTTCATGTTGGGGAACGTAGCAATAATTCAAAATTTTCCTACGTGTCACCAAGATCAATCTAGGAGATACTAGCAACGAGAGAGAGAGAGAGGGAGTGCATCTTCATACCCTTGAAGATTGCTAAGCGGAAGCGTTACCGGAACGTGGTTGGTGGAGTCGTACACGCAGTGATTCTGCTCGCGGTCGATTCCGATCTAAGTGCCGAACAATGGCGCCTCCGCGTTCAACACACGTCAGCCCGGGGACGTCTCCTCCTTCTTGATCCAGCAAGGGGAGAGGAAAAGTTGAGGGAGAACTCCGGCAGCACGACAGCGTGGTGGTGGAGCTTGTGGTATTCCTGCAGGGCTTCGCCAAGCTCTACGGAGGAGAGGGAAGAGTTGGAGGAGGGAGGGGCTGCGCCAGGGGAAGGGTCTAGTGCTTCTGGCAGCCCTCCCACCCTACTATTTATAGGAGAAGGGGAGAGGGGGACGACCCCTTCAGATCCCATCTAGGGGAGGGGCGGCGGCCAGGGAGGGAACCCTAGATGGGTTTTGGGCGCCCCCACCCCTAGGAGACTTGCCCCCCAAGCCAGGAGGGGAGGCTGCCCTAGGGGAGGCACCCCCACCTCTCCTGGTTATGTGAGATGGGGTGGGAGGGGCGCACAGCCCCTTAGTGGGCTGGTGTGCCCCTTCCCCTTGGCCCATAAGGCCCCCCAACACTTGCCGGGGCCTCCAAAACCCCTTTCGGACACGCTCGTCGTCACCCGGTACCCCCAGAACAATTCCGGACTCCAATACCCTTCGTCCAATATATCAATCTTCACCTCCGGACCATTCCGGAGCTCCTCGTTGTTGGGTTTCGTAGTAATTTCAAAAAAATCCTACGCACACGCAAGATCATGTGATGCATAGCAATAAGAGGGGAGAGTGTTGTCTACGTACCCACGCAGACCGACTGCGGAAGCGTTGACGCGATGTAGAGGAAGTAGTCGTACGTCTTCACGATCCAACCGATCAAGCACCGAAACTACGGCACCTCCGAGTTCGAGCACACGTTCAGCTCGATGATGATCCCCGGACTCCGATCCAGCAAAGTGTCGGGGAAGAGTTCCGTCAGCACGACGGCGTGGTGACGATCTTGATGTACTACAACAGCAGGGCTTCGCCTAAACTCCGCTACAGTATTATCGAGGAATATGGTGGCTGGGGCACCGCACACGGCTAAGGAATAGATCACGTGGATCAACTTGTGTGTTTCTGGGGTGCCTCTGCCTCAGTATATAAAGGACTAGAGGGGGGAGGCTGGCCGGCCATAGGAGGCGCGCCAGGAGAGTCCTACTCCATCTGGGAGTAGGATTCCCCCCAATCCTAGTTGGAATAGGATTCGCGGAGGGGGGAAAGAGAGAGAGGGGGCCGGCCACCTCTCCTAGTCCTAATAGGACTAGGGGAAGGGGGAGGCGCACAGCCACCTTGGGCTGCCCCTTTCTCCTTTCCACTAAAGCCCACTAAGGCCCATATGGTTCCCGGGGGGTTCCGGTAACCTCCCGGTACTCCGGTAAAATCCCGATTTCACCCGGAACACTTCCGATGTCCAAATATAGGCTTCCAATATATCAATCTTTACGTCTCGACCATTTCGAGACTCCTCGTCATGTCCGTGATCACATCCGGGACTCCGAACAACCTTCGGTACATCAAAATGCATAAACTCATAATATAACTGTCATCGTAACCTTAAGCGTGCGCACCCTATGGGTTCGAGAACAATGTAGACATGACCGAGACACGTCTCCGGTCAATAACCAATAGCGGGACCTGGATGCCCATATTGGCTCCTACATATTCTACGAAGATCTTTATCGGTCAGACCGCATAACAACATACGTTGTTCCCTTTGTCATCGGTATGTTACTTGCCCGAGATTCGATCGTCGGTATTCCAATACCTAGTTCAATCTCGTTACCGGCAAGTCTCTTTACTCGTTCCGTAATACATCATCTCGCAACTACCTCATTAGTTGCAATGCTTGCAAGGCTTATGTGATGTGCATTACCGAGAGGGCCCAGAGATACCTCTCCGACAATCGGAGTGACAAATCCTAATCTCGAAATACGCCAACCCAACATCTACCTTTGGAGACACCTGTAATGCTCCTTTATAATCACCTAGTTACGTTGTGACGTTTGGTAGCACCCAAAGTGTTCCTCTGGCAAACGGGAGTTGCATAATCTCATAGTCATAGGAACATGTATAAGTCATGAAGAAAGCAATAGCAACATACTAAACGATCGGGTGCTAAGCTAATAGAATGGGTCATGTCAATCAGATCATTCAACTAATGATGTGACCTCGTTAATCAAATAACAACACTTTGTTCATGGTTAGGAAACATAACCATCTTTGATTAACGAGCTAGTCAAGTAGAGGCATACTAGTGACACTAAGTTTGTCTATGTATTCACACATGTATTATGTTTCCGGTTAATACAATTCTAGCATGAATAATAAACATTTATCATGATATAAGGAAATAAATAATAACTTTATTATTGCCTCTAGGGCATATTTCCTTCAGTCTCCCACTTGCACTAGAGTCAATAATCTAGATTACACAGTAATGATTCTAACACCCATGGAGCCTTAGTGCTGATCATGTTTTGCTCGTGGAAGAGGCTTAGTCAACGGGTCTGCAACATTCAGATCCGTATGTATCTTGCAAATCTCTATGTCTCCCACCTGGACTAGATCCCGGATGGAATTGAAGCGTCTCTTGATGTGCTTGGTTCTCTTGTGAAATCTGGATTCCTTTGCCAAGGCAATTGCACCAGTATTGTCACAAAAGATTTTCATTGGACCCGATGCACTAGGTATGACACCTAGATCAGATATGAACTCTTTCATTTGTTGCTTCCGAAGCAGCTATGTACTCCGCTTCACATGTTGATCCCGCTACGACGCTTTGTTTAGAACTGCACCAACTGACAGCTCCACCGTTTAATGTAAACACGTATTCGGTTTGCGATTTAGAATCGTTCAGATCGGTGTCAAAGCTTGCATCAACGTAACCATTTACGACGAGCTCTTTGTCACCTCCATATACGAGAAGCATATCCTTAGTCCTTTTTAGGTATTTCAGGATGTTCTTGACCGCTGTCCAGTGATTCACTCCTAGATTACTTTGGTACCTCCCTGCTAAACTTATAGCAAGGCACACATCAGGTCTGGTACACAGCATTGCATACATGATAGAGCCTATGGCTGAAGCATAGGGAACATCTTTCATATTCTCTCTATCTTCTGCAGTGGTCGGGCATTGAGTCTTACTCAATTTCACACCTTGTAACACAGACAAGAATCCTTTCTTTGCTTGATCCATTTTGAACTTCTTCAAAATTTTGTCAAGGTATGTTGTTTGTGAAAGTCCAATTAAGCGTCTTGATCTATCTCTATAGATCTTTATGCCTAATATGTAAGCAGCTTCACCGAGGTCTTTCATTGAAAAACTCTTATTCAAGTATCCCTTTATGCTATCCAGAAATTCTATATCATTTCCAATCAGCAATATGTCATCCACATATAATATCAGAAATGCTACAGCGCTCCCACTCACTTTCTTGTAAATACAGGCTTCTCCGAAAGTCTGTATAAAACCAAATGCTTTGATCACACTATCAAAGCGTTTAGTCCAACTCCGAGAGGCTTGCACCAGTCCATAAATGGATCGCTGGAGCTTGCACACTTTGTTAGCTCCCTTTGGATCGACAAAACCTTCCGGTTGCATCATATACAACTCTTCTTCCAGAAATCCATTCAGGAATGCAGTTTTGACATCCATCTGCCAAATTTCATAATCATAAAATGCGGCAATTGCTAACATGATTCGGACAGACTTAAGCATCGCAACAGGTGAGAAGGTCTCATCGTAGTCAACCCCTTGAACTTGTCGAAAACCTTTTGCGACAAGTCGAGCTTTGTAGACAGTAACATTACCATCAGCGTCAGTCTTCTTCTTGAAGATCCATTTATTCTCAATTGCTTGCCGATCATCGGGCAAGTCAACCAAAGTCCATACTTTGTTCTCATACATGGATCCCATCTCAGATTTCATGGCTTCAAACCATTTTGCGGAATCTGGGCTCACCATCGCTTCTTCATAGTTCATAGGTTCATCATGATCTAGTAGCATGACTTCCAGAATAGGATTACCGTACCACTCTGGTGCGGATCTCACTCTGGTTGATCTATGAGGTTCAGTAGTATCTTGATCTAAAGTTTCATGATCATTATCATTAGCTTCCTCACTTATTGGTGTAGGTGTCGCAGAAACAATTTTCTGCGATGTACTACTTTCCAATAAGGGAGTAGGTACAGTTACCTCGTCAAGTTCTACTTTCCTCCCACTCACTTCTTTCGAGAGAAACTCCTTCTCTAGAAAGTTTCCGAATTTAGCAACGAAAGTCTTGCCTTCGGATCTGTGATAGAAGGTGTATCCAATAGTTTCCTTTGGATATCCTATGAAGACACATTTCTCCGATTTGGGTTCGAGCTTATCAGGTTGAAGCTTTTTCACATAAGCATCGCAGCCCCAAACTTTCAAAAACGACAACTTTGGTTTCTTGCCAAATCACAGTTCATAAGGCGTCGTCTCAACGGATTTTGATGGTGCCCCATTTAACGTGAATGCGGCCGTCTCTAGAGCGTATCCCCAAAACGATAGCGGTAAATCAGTAAGAGACATCATAGATCGCACCATATCTAGTAAAGTACGATTACGATGTTCGGACACACCATTACGCTGTGGTGTTCCGGGTGGCGTGAGTTGCGAAACTATTCCACAATTTTTCAAATGTACACCAAACTCGTAACTCAAATATTCTCCTCCACGATCAGATCGTAGAAACTTTATTTTCTTGTTACGATGATTTTCAACTTCACTCTGAAATTCTTTGAATTTTTCAAATGTTTCAGACTTATGTTTCATTAAGTAGATATACCCATATCTGCTTAAATCATCTGTGAAGGTGAGAAAATAACGATATCCGCCACGAGCCTCAATATTCATCGGACCACATACATCTGTATGTATGATTTCCAACAAATCTGTTGCTCTCTCCATAGTACTGGAGAACGGTGTTTTGGTCATCTTGCCCATGAGGCACGGTTCGCAAGTACCAAGTGATTCATAATCAAGTGGTTCCAAAAGTCCATCGGTATGGAATTTCTTCATGCGTTTTACACCGATATGACCTAAACGGCAGTGCCACAAATAAGTTGCACTCTCATTATCAACTCTGCATCTTTTGGCTTCAACATTATGAATATGTGTATTACTACTATCGAGATTCAATAAGAATAGACCACTCTTCAAGGGTGCATGACCATAAAAGATATTACTCATATAAATAGAACAACCATTATTCTCTGATTTAAATGAATAACCGTCTCGCATTAAACAAGATCCAGATATAATGTTCATGCTCAACGCTGGCACCAAATAACAATTATTTAGGTCTAATACTAATCCCGAAGGTAGATGTAGAGGTAGCGTGCCGACCGCGATCACATCGACTTTGGAACCGTTTCCCAAGCGCATCGTCACCTCGTCCTTAGCCAATCTTCGCTTAATCCGTAGCCCCTGTTTCGAGTTGCAAATATTAGCAACAGAACCAGTATCAAATACCCAGGTGCTACTGCGAGCATTAGTAAGGTACACATCAATAACATGTATATCACATATACCTTTGTTCACTTTGCCATCCTTCTTATCCGCCAAATACTTGGGGCAGTTCCGCTTCCAGTGACCAGTCTGCTTGCAGTAGAAGCACTCAGTTTCAGGCTTAGGTCCAGACTTGGGTTTCTTCTCTTGAGCAGCAACTTGCTTGCCGTTCTTCTTGAAGTTCCCCTTCTTATTCCCTTTGCCCTTTTTCTTGAAACTAGTGGTCTTGTTGACCATCAACACTTGATGCTCCTTCTTGATTTCTACCTCCGCAGCTTTCAGCATTGCGAAGAGCTCGGGAATAGTCTTGTTCATCCCTTGCATATTATAGTTCATCACGAAGCTCTTGTAGCTTGGTGGCAGTGATTGGAGAATTCTGTCAATGACGCAATCATCTGGAAGATTAACTCCCAATTGAATCAAGTGATTATTATACCCAGACATTTTGAGTATATGCTCACTGACAGAACTGTTCTCCTCCATCTTGCAGCTATAGAACTTATTGGAGACTTCATATCTCTCAATTTGGGCATTTGCTTGAAATATTAACTTCAACTCCTGGAACATCTCATATGCTCCATGACGTTCAAAACGTCGTTGAAGTCTCGATTCTAAGCCGTAAAGCATGGCACACTGAACTATTGAGTAGTCATCAGCTTTGCTCTGCCAGATGTTCATAACATCCGGCGTCGCTCCTGCAGCAGGCCTGGCACCCAGCGGTGCTTCCAGGACATAATTCTTCTGTGCAGCAATGAGGATAATCCTCAAGTTACGGACCCAGTCCATGTAATTGCTACCATCATCTTTCAACTTTGCTTTCTCAAGGAACGCATTAAAATTCAACGGAACAACAGCACGAGCCATCTATCTACAATCAACATAAACAAGCAAGATACTATCAGGTACTAAGTTCATGATAAATTTAAGTTCAATTAATCATATTACTTAAGAACTCCCACTTAGATAGACATCCCTCTAATCCTCTAAGTGATTACGTGATCCAAATCAACTAAACCATGTCCGATCATCACGTGAGATGGAGTAGTTTCATCGGTGAACATCATTATGTTGATCATATCTACTATATGATTCATGCTCGACCTTTCGATCTCCGTGTTCCGAGGCCATATCTGTATATGCTTGGCTCGTCAAGTATAACCTGAGTATTCCGCGTGTGCAACTGTTTTGCACCCATTGTATTTGAACGTAGAGCCTATCACACCCGATCATCACGTGGTGTCTCAGCACGAAGAACTTTCGCAATGGTGCATACTCAGGGAGAACACTTCTTGATAATTTAGTGAGAGATCATCTTATAATGCTACCGTCAATCAAAGCAAGATAAGATGCATTAAAAGATAAACATCACATGCAATCAATATAAGTGATGTGATATGGCCATCATCATCTTGTGCTTGTGATCTCCATCTCCGAAGCACCGTCGTGATCACCATCGTCATCGGCGTGACACCTTGATCTTCATCGTGGCATCGTTGTCGTCTCGCCAATCTTATGCTTCCACGACTATCACTACCGCTTAGTAATAAAGTAAAGCATTACATCGCGATTGCATTGCATACAATAAAGCGACAACCATATGGCTCCTGCCAGTTGCCGATAACTCGGTTACAAAACATGATCATCTCATACAATAAAATTTAGCATCATGCCTTGACCATATCACATCACAACATGCCCTGCAAAAACAAGTTAGACGTCTTCTACTTTGTTGTTGCAAGTTTTACGTGGCTGCTACGGGCTTAAGAAAGAACCAATCTCATCTACGCATCAAAACCACAACGGTAGTTTGTCAAATATACTCCGTTTCAACCTTCGCAAGGACCGGGCGTAGCCACACTTGGTTCAACTAAAGTTGGAGAGATTGTCGCCCGCAAGCCACCTATGTGCAAAGCACGTCGGGGGAACCGGTCTCGCGTAAGCGTACGCGTAATGTTGGTCCGAGTCATCTCGTCCAACAATGCCGCCGAACCAAAGTATGACATGCTGGTAGGCAGTATGACTTATATCGCCCACAACTCACTTGTGTTCTACTCGTGCATATAACATCAAGATAAATAACCTGGCTCGGATGCCACTGTTGGGTTTCGTAGTAATTTCAAAAAAATTCCTACGCACACACAAGATCATGTGATGCATAGCAACAAGAGGGGAGAGTGTTGTCTACGTACCCACGCAGACCGACTGCGGAAGCGTTGACGTGACGTAGAGGAAGTAGTCGTACGTCTTCACGATCCAACCGATCAAGCACCGAAACTACGGCACCTCCGAGTTCGAGCACACGTTCAGCTTGATGATGATCCCCGGACTCCGATCCAGCAAAGTGTCGGGGAAGAGTTCCGTCAGCACGACGGCGTGGTGATGATCTTGATGTACTACAGCAGCAGGGCTTCGCCTAAACTCCGCTACAGTATTATCGAGGAATATGGTGGCTGGGGCACCGCACACGGCTAAGGAATAGATCACGTGGATCAACTTGTGTGTTTCTGGGGTGCCTCTGCCTCAGTATATAAAGGACTAGAGGGGGGAGGCTGGCCGGCCATAGGAGGCGCGCCAGGAGAGTCCTACTCCATCTGGGAGTAGGATTCCCCCCAATCCTAGTTGGAATAGGATTCACGGAGGGGGGGAAGAGAGAGAGGGGGCCGGCCACCTCTCCTAGTCCTAATAGGACTAGGGGAAGGGGGAGGCGCACAGCCACCTTGGGCTGCCCCTTTCTCCTTTCCACTAAAGTCCACTAGGGCCCATATGGTTCCCGGGGGGTTCCGGTAACCTCCCAGTACTCCGGTAAAATCCCGATTTCACCCGGAACACTTCCGATGTCCAAATATAGGCTTACAATATATAAATTTTTACGTCTCGACCATTTCGAGACTCCTCGTCATGTCCGTGATCACATCCGGGACTCCGAACAACCTTCGGTACATCAAAATGCATAAACTCATAATATAACTGTCATCGTAACCTTAAGCGTGCGGACCCTACGGGTTCGAGAACAATGTAGACATGACCGAGACACGTCTCCGGTCAATAACCAATAGCGGGACCTGGATGCCCATATTGGCTCCTACATATTCTACGAAGATCTTTATCAGTCAGACCGCATAACAACATACATTGTTCCCTTTGTCATCGGTATGTTACTTGCCCGAGATTCGATCGTCGGTATTCCAATACCTAGTTCAATCTCGTTACCGGCAAGTCTCTTTACTCGTTCCGTAATACATCATCTCGCAACTACCTCATTAGTTGCAATGCTTGCAAGGCTTATGTGATGTGCATTACCGAGAGGGCCCAGAGATACCTCTCCGACAATCGGAGTGACAAATCCTAATCTCGAAATATGCCAACCCAACATCTACCTTTGGAGACACCTGTAATGCTCCTTTATAATCACCTAGTTACGTTGTGACGTTTGGTAGCACCCAAAGTGTTCCTCCGGCAAATGGGAGTTGCATAATCTCATAGTCATAGGAACATGTATAAGTCATGAAGAAAGCAATAGCAACATACTAAACGATCGGGTGCTAAGCTAATAGAATGGGTCATGTCAATCAGATCATTCAACTAATGATGTGACCTCGTTAATCAAATAACAACACTTTGTTCATGGTTAGGAAACATAACCATCTTTGATTAACGAGCTAGTCAAGTAGAGGCATACTAGTGACACTAAGTTTGTCTATGTATTCACACATGTATTATGTTTCCGGTTAATACAATTCTAGCATGAATAATAAACATTTATCATGATATAAGGAAAAAAATAATAACTTTATTATTGCCTCTAGGGCATATTTCCTTCACTCGTCACGTCCGGGATCTCATCCGGGACTCCGAGAAACCTTCGGTAACCACATACTATTTCCCATAACAACTCTAACGTCACCGAACCTTAAGTGTGTAGACCCTACGGGTTCGGGAACCATGCAGACATGACCGAGACATCTCTCCGGCCAATAACCAATAGCGGGATCTGGATACCCATATTGGCTCCCACATGTTCCACAATGTTCTCGTCGGATGAACCACGATGTCGGGGATTCAATCAATCTCGTATACAATTCCCTTTGTCTATCGGTATGTTACTTGCCCGAGATTCGATCGTCGGTATCCCCATACCTCGTTCAATCTCGTTACCGACAAGTCTCTTTACTCGTACCATAACGCATGATCCCGTGACCAACTCCTTAGTCATAATGAGCTCATTATGATGATGCATTACCGAGTGGGCCCAGAGATACCTCTCCGTCATACGGAGTGACAAATCCTAGTCTCGATTCGTGCCAACCCAACAGACACTTTCAAAGATACCTGTAGTGCACCTTTATAGCCACCCAGTTATGTTGTGACGTTTGGTACACCCAAAGCATTCCTACACTATCTGGGAGTTGCACAATCTCATGGTCTAAGGAAATGATACTTGACATTAGAAAAGCTTTAGCAAACGAACTTCACGATCTTGTGCTACACTTAAGATTGGGTCTTGTCCATCACATCATTCTCCTAATGATGTGATCCCGTTATCAATGACATCCAATGTCCATGGTCAGGAAACCATAACCATCTATTGATCAATGAGCTAGTCAACTAGAGGCTTACTAGGGACATGTTGTGGTCTATGTATTCACACATGTATTACGGTTTCCAGTTAATACAATTATAGCATGAATAATAGACAATTATCATGAACAAGGAAATACAATAATAACCATTTTATTATTGCCTCTAGGGCATATTTCCAACAGTTCACTCTCTCACTAGTATCTCCATGATGGGTGGATGCTTGCTTGTCGTCGAGCACTTGGCTTGGTGACATTGGTCGAAGCACATATTCCTTGCCCTTCATCTTGAAGCTATAGTGGTTGGTTCTTCCGTTGTGGATGACTCTACGGTCATATTGCCACGGTCGTCCTAAAAGAAGATGGCACGCGGTCATAGGAACTACATCACACTCCAAGGTGTCCTCGTAGGCGCCAATCTTGAAAGAAACTTGCACCATATGCTCCACTTGCATAGTGCCGGAGTCGCTTAGCCATTGCACCTTGTAGGGACGAGGGTGCTTCTTCTTAACCAATTGCAGCTTGGAATATAGCTCTTCACTTGCCAAGTTGTGACAACTTCCTCCGTCGATGATGACCTTCACGGACCGCCCGTTAATGCCGGCCTTGGTGTGGAAGATGTGGGATCGTTGGTCTTCATCTTGGTGTTGTTGGAGCGTTAAGACCTTGGAAACCACGAGAGAGGGACTTGAATCGTTGTCACAAAACACTTGATCATCTTCATCTTCGTTCACGCGTCGGTGCATGGCTACGTGCTCAAGGGCTTCCATTTCTTCTTCACTCACCGAGTCATATGTGCCATCATCGTTGAAGATCATTGTCCGCTTGTTGGTGCATTCGAAGGACTTGTGTCCTCGGCTACCACATGTGAAGCACTTGAAAGAACTTGTCTTGACGGGGTCATTCGGTGGCGCCGAAGATGAGGGAGTCTTGGATTTGTAGGTGCTTGCCGGAGGACGAGTCGAGGAAGGCGTAGCTTGCTTGGAACTTGACTTGTCGCCGATACTTGGTGATGCTCTAGTGGAGGTAGGAGTTCCCGAAGTCGCGGGAGCTTGAGAGTAGGAGCCGTAGGTCTTGGACGAGTACTTGGCGTATTTGAAATCATCTTGCACTTGTCGCTCGGCCTTGGTTGCTTGATGAACTAGCTCAAGAAGGTTGGAGTATGAGTCGGCAATCCGCTTGACTGGGTGGTTGAGGACGTTCAAGAAGCGTGCCATTGTTTGCTCGTCGTCTTCCTTGACATTGGCTCGTATCATGGCAATACCCATTTCTTGGTAGTACTCTTCCACCGTCTTCGTGCCTTGCTTGAGGATTTGCAACTTCTTGAAGAGATCACGGGTGTAGTGTGTAGGCACGAATCGAGCTCTCATGACATCCTTCATTTCCATCCAAGTTATGATTGGTGGTTCTCCTCTTGTTTGTCGTCGCTCAATCACTTGTTCTCACCAAATGAGGACGTAGTCTTGAAACTCGAGGGAGGCCATGGCGATCTTCTTTTCCTCATCGTAGTTGTGAAGACGGAATATCTTGTCCACCCTTCAAGGCCCTTGAGAGATACTCTTCGGGATCATTGCTTCCGGAGAACTTGGGCATGGTGAACTTGACCTTGCCGTAGCGGAGTTCTTCATCATAGTGGCGGTTTTGATGTTGCTCTTGATGAGGGGGAAGGTCCTCGAATGCTCGTTCCTCGTGATGTCGCTCTTGTTGTGGAGGAGGATGAGGCATGTGCGCTTGGTTTCTTCTTTCTTGTTGCTCTTCTTGTCAAGCGGCTTCTTCTTGTCGTGCTTGGTGAAGTGCATCTTCCTGTTCACGGACTTGACGGTTGCGCTCTTCGGCGGCTCTAGTGGCCTCGTTGAGTGAGCGTTGAGCTTCGAGTGCTTGAGCTTCACGTTCGCGGGCTTGTGCTTGACGCCGCTCTTGTGCTTGTCGAATTGCATCATCGTCTTGAGATGGTTGACGTTGCACTTGCGGAGGTATTTGCTCTTGCTCCATTTCTTCTTGCGCTTGTTGTCGCGCCCTTTCACGTGCTCGGACTCGGTCTTGTAAGCCATTGTCATGGAATGGATTTTCTTGAGCTTGGCGATCTTGAGGAGCTTGACGTCGAGGGATGTGAGCTCGGGAAGGACGTGTATCATAGGAGGAGTAGTTTGAAGATTGCCGACTTGAGCGGCGGCTTGAGTGGCGCCGTCTTGTTGATGAGGATGAGGAAGACGGGCGCCGCACGATCATGTTGCTGAGTTCCTCCATTTGTGTAGTGAACTTTTCGTCGATGTAGTCGCGGTTCCTTGTTTCCGATTAGCGAAGGTCGGAGGCAAGTTGCTCCAAGCATTCACCTAATGCTTCGCTTTCTTGATGTAGAGCTCGTTGCGCGATGAAGAAGTGGTTCTTGGTGACGTAGCCGGGATCAACACCTTGCTCCTCGAAAAGCGGGTTCGACGACGAACTTGGCCTATCCATCATAACCAAGTGGGGTGAGTAGGAAAATGAGAGAACAATACCGAAGTTGCCTTTTCTGAGGATTGAGGATGTAACAAGTGTCACTCAATGTAATGCCACAATAGTAGAATTGGAACTGGGTTTGTTGCTCACACCTACAAGTAAAAGGCTTATGGAGTAGCTTGGTTAGGATGGTGGCAAAATTTCAAGCAAATGTTAGTCAAGATATCGATAAGGTTGAGAAGGTTCACAAAAATGCAAGTAAAGCAAATAGATCAAACCCAAGGATATCACTAGGAACACACACACGGAAGATAGATGGGATACGCACAACCAAGGGGTGAGCTCAAAATGTGCAACCACGGAAAATGCTCTTGTTGTGCGAATGCTAGAGATACGCTAGCTCGATTGCTCAAATGGGCAAGATACGCATGTGCACCAACCTATAAGAGAAACGTGACGTCTTCAATCCCAACTATGCTATGTATGCGGTGACCAAGATGATATGAGTATGCAAAATGGCTCAATGCTATTGCTTGCAAGATCTTTGTTTCTCCTATTTTGCTTAAAAGCTTTTCTTTCTTTCTTTTTTCTATGCTTGATGCTCGAGCCAAGTATGATATGAGACAAGTATGTAAGATATGCACGGGAGAGACTTATGGCACTAAGATGATAACAAGATCACTATGGTGCACAATAACGTGGCCCGACAATTCTCAACTTGCTAGTCTCGATGGGTAAGCAACGCAAAATGTCTCGGGCTATCAATGCAAAAGCAAGGGTAAGAAGTAAGTGTCGTTGAGGTTACCTTCCTTTCTTATGGTTAGCGGTGAAGATGACTCCGAGGTGATGATAAAAGGCGACGATGCTGATGTCACACGCTCCTAAGTAGCCGAAACACCTTAGGAAACGGAAACCGCAACTCAACATCGGTCAAATATGGAAGGTGGGTGTTTTATGATGAATTTGTATGGAGACTAATGGTGGTGGTAATGATATACGTGGATGGGGGATGTCAAGAGCTACTCAACAAGCTAAAGAACGTCAAAATCGGACTCCGGATGTGGAAGATATGACCGAAACAAGAAATCAGCCGGAGCAGTTTTTGAACTAGCGAATAGTCCGGTCCTGGGTAGCGGACAGTCCAGTCTTCATCCGAAAACCTTCTGATTCGAGCGGACAGTCCGGTATTGGGGAGCGGACAGTCCAGTCTGTGAGTGATTTGCTCCTTGTGCGAGCGGACAGTCCGATATGGGGGTCCGGACAGTCCGGTGCGGGTTCGGAAGGCATGTAATTGATTTTTTTAGGCGGAAATGGATGATTTTGGGTCAAAATTGAGGAGATTTCGTGGATGGAAGGGTGGGGATTGTTGGGTAGGGCTAGATCCACTTGCCAAACATCAAATTCATGGACCAAAACAACCAAATCTCACAAGATCCAACAAATTGCAAGAATTTTTTTTGGGGGGGGGGGGGCTATTTTTGTGGGGATTTTCAAATTTGGACGAAAAACAATAAAATCAAGCTAGCAAATGGGGGGATGGGACTCCAAGATGTGAATCAACCTGGCTCATGATACCAAGATGTTGTAGGGTGAAGCCCTAGAGGGGATCTTTTCACACTTGGAGGGGGAAAGAGGAAGAACACTCAAGAACACAAGGCACAAATCACTCAAACAAATCCCAATATCACATCCACTAGGGTAGCATACATGAGATCCACAAGATTACATGAACAATTCAAGGAAAATAGCACTAGGATAAGGTTCTTCCTATTAGGTGAGGTCTTGCATCCAAGAGGAGGGCTTGATCTCCAAGAGGAGGTCTAGATCTCCTAGAGGAGGAAGATGAGCAAAGCCCTCTTTTGTGTTATGAATACTTTGCCAACCCTAAAAACTGAGAGAAGCATGAAATATACAGTCTAGGGGCGAAAGGGTATGGGCCTCGGAGGTTACACGAGCTTTTTAGCCCAATTCGTAGCGAAACTGGGCCTACCGGATAGTCCGGTGAGTACAGATGTATTTTCGGGTGCCACCGGACTGTCCGCTGTGGGGACTAGACTGTCCGGTAGTGCAATTTCTGTGTGACCGGACTGTTTGTGGGGACCGAACTGTCTGGTAGTGCAATTTCTGTACGCTCCATTTTCTTCATCTGGACACTTCTGGTCAACTCTTGGGTCTTGGGGTCCTTCTCTTAGGCCTTGGGGGTACTCCATAACCTCTTGTCGGAATTCGTCCTCATACCTAATGAAACATAGCATATTTTGGTGAGGTAGCAACCAAGTTCCATTCATGTCCATATCTATCTCAAGTAGGAGTGAGTTCACCTTGGTTTCAATGGTGTGTGCTCGAGCTCTTGTCATAGATCCACTTGGTGCTTGCGGTGGTGATGGAGTGTCCGTGTGGGTGGACGAGCAATGCTCCACATAACACTTCAATTACTTTTACTCCCGTTGAAAGCCTAGCCAATTTGTTATCAATCACCAAAAGGGGGGAGATTGTGAGTGCATCAAGCGCCCCCTTAGTGGATTTGGAGTATTAAAAACAAATAGGTTGAGGAACTAATGTGTTTGTGAGTATACATAGGAGATAGAGTCCTTGATGATTTGGTTTAACACATGGAAGTCGACCCCTAAAAATGGATTTCTTCAAGTGAAGAATTTGGTGATGAAAATGGTACGGCGTTTGAAAAAATTGATGCGAAGACTTTGAAGCTTGAAGACTTCTATTTTCGTAGTTTCTTTTCTTCTTATTTGAGTCATAGGAAAAACCGTACAGTTAAAGGGGGTCTAGGTGAAACATATTTCACATTTCTAAACTGATGCTCAAACTTATACACACAAAAGCCTCTTCGAGTGAAGCCTTTGGAAATCTCCGGATCAGCTGACGCATTTGCTAGTTATAGTGGCAAAGTTCATCTGGTCGCTGGCGAATTTGGTCAGGCTGAGGAGTTAGGAGTTTGCTAGTGCGATCTGCCTACCGTGAGGAAATTGAGTGCCCCGACGAATTTGAGAGTTCAAATTCCGACTGTTGTTGCGCCGCGGGCCAGTTGTCGAGTGGATCCTTATCCTGACAACGGTCGAATCTGAGAAGGGCATTTATGACAATTCATGTCGGGTTGCCCCTGGCAATAAATAGCCGCCCCCACAACCACTTGTTGGTTGGCTACTCCAAGAGAACCTGACCCTTGTCATTTGAGAGCAACCCATCCTCTGACGACTTTGAGAGAATTCTAGGTGAGGAAAAATCCAGAGCCAAAGTGATTTAGCATCAGTAAAGAGATTGATCTGTGTGATCCGACACCCGTTACCTTTGAAGACTGTCATTCTTCCAGACGGTTAGGCGTCAAGTTCTGAGTACACCAAGAGTCATTGTGGTGTGCCGGTGAACAAGCATGTGAAGGTTTTGAAAGTATACCTTGAAGACTTACCATAAGTGATTGGGCGAGGACTAAGTGACTTTAGCTCAAGAGGAATATGGTGAGGACTGTGTGTCCTCTGAGTTGCGACTCAGCCGCCTCAACTAAACGTACAATTGATACAACAACCGGAACTAGTCTACCAAATTGCATTGTCTTCACCGAGCCAACCTGGTTTCAAATTCCTCACCCCCCTTACATTATTTCGCTGCTGAAGAATTTGTGATATATCCTCTGACGAATTTGAACTGAAGAATTTCATCATGCTATCTTTCATTTCCTTAGTTCATATTCTTCATGCTTGTATGATTGTATGATTGCATGTTCTTCACTATAACATATCCTGACTGCATATACTCTCGATTTTGTGATGACTTAGTTTCCCTTGTATTTCTAGTTCTCCACTCCGATCTTCATCAAATTCTTCAAAGTTTGACGAAGTTCTAAAAGTCTTCCATTTACCCCCCTCTGGGAGATAACATGCGCTTTCAGAGAGCACCTCGTTACATGTACATTTTTTTTGTGAAAATGATCCAGCAGGAAAGTGGGCACGTATATAAAAAGAAGATCTATTATCAAAGTTCAGCGAAAGTACAAAGCATCTCGAACATAATAAAAATTATATTGTGATTTCAAGACCTTCAAACAACCACTAATGCCACCAGAGCGAGCCGCCGACACGCCGCTGTCGCCGACCTCGTCGATGACAGCCAGAAAGTCTTCGTGCACGTGCCCATAAGGACCAGCACCCTAGAGCCGCAGTTGTCGTCGTTGAACCCTTACATAGATCTAAAGTACGTGACACCAAATCTCGCCACAAGACGAGAAACCCTAACCTCACCGTCGCAAAGAGACGATGGGAATCTACGCCGAAACTCCATCGACTATGTCCACATAGACGTTCTCGAGGAGGATCAGGACCCGAAAGACAAACTCGAAGAAGTAGCGCCGCCATTCGCCTGAGCACTGCACCTGCGAGGACTAAAAAACTCTAACCTAAACTACTAAACGGACTGGAGGCACCGGGATTCCCCTCCCGCCACAGTCCGACGGAGCGGCAAGTAGATGGAAGGCGAATCCACGGACTCGACGGTGAAGTTTGGAGAGAAGAGTTTGCCCTAGTTGCCTAGGTTTAGGGAAGCAAAAACAAGAAAAAGTCCGACACTAATATTATCACCCGCACATTTCTCCCGTTGCACATATAGTTGATGATTTAATAAGAAAGAGTCCCCTCCACATATATATGAGTCAATTTACTTTCTGTATCTGTGTGTGATTAATTACAACACCGCTTCCGCTCCGCAACCCTGAACTGAATTCGCCCGCAAAAGTTGCGGAACACATTTATTCCGGCAAAAGAAAAAAAAATAGGCCGACCGGTGAACCGCCGACTGTCCGGCAGCCGGCCAACCGGGACTTGCCGCAACTGCATCACGGGCACTGCAACACGTCGGCACCGCTTCCCCCGCTAGCAAGTCAAAACAGTGGCCCACTCGCAGCGACCGCGGCAGGCAGGTCAGAGAGCGTGCGTGAGCCAGCCGCACCGAGCAACGCATGCGCCGAACGTAAATAAACTGTCAGAAATGCCCCTGCTCCCCCGTCCCCTCCCCTCCTCCTCCACCCAGCAGCGCAAGCCCGCATCCCAATCCCCCCATCCCATCTCCCCCCTCGACCTCGCGCGCCGTCTCTGCCGCGATCCCTCCCCCCTCACTCCGCCCCAAATCGCCGTTTTTTTCCTCCCCCCACCCCCACCACCCCGCCTCGGATCGCGCCCGAACCCCTCGCCCTCCGACCCCACCGCCCAAACCCCCAATTCTCGCGCCGGCCCTGCGCGCAATCGGCCCCGATCCCGGCTCGAATTCGACCGCGCCGAGGCCTGCCGTCTCCGGCGTGCGTCTCCCCTCCACAGGCGCGGGTTCGGCGCGGGCTCGGGCGGGCGGCCCGGACGGAGCCCCCGCGGATCTAGGGTTTCGGAGCCAGCTAGGGTTTACCGCCGGCGGAGTCGATCCGGTGATGGTGCGGCGCGGCGCCGGCGGCCGGCGAGGAGGGGTCGATGCGGGGCCATGCGCGGCGGTGAGCGGCTTCTCGTCCGGCACATGTGGCCGGCAGCTCGCGTAGAGGCAGCAGCTCCAGCACCGGCGCACGGACCTTCTCCTCCTACTCCTCCTTCCGGCTCGTGTGCCCTTCCACCGCCGACAGCCTCCCACCCACCGGTGCCGGCGACTCCCCCAGCCACGCCGCGGAAGCAGCAGCAGCAGCAGCAGGTCGTCCGTTCTCCCCCGCCGGTGTCACCTGACTTCTTCGTAAAGGTGCCTCATCTGATGGGAATACGTTTTGGAATTTGCCAGTATCGTAATTGTTGTTCTGCTTCTGCTTGATTTTTTTCACTCTATATACTGTAACTGGAGATTGCTTTGCTCGTTAAGGAAACCATGTGTTGATAAAACTCGAGTGGTATCTGTTGAATTGGATGCACCTGACAGGTTCACCCAAAAGCTCAAGGCGAAGTCGATCAATATATTTCAACACTCCCTCTCAGATTGTAGGCCATAACTATTTTATCCATAGTGCATCCACGAGACTTCTTGTCTCGGATACTTAGTGAACTGAATTCACCTACCATTTCACCCTAAGGTTCAAGCTGAGGGGGGAGGGTGGTCAATATAATTCAGCAATATCGTATTTGTTGTTCTGCATCTGCTTGAAAATTATCATCTGTATACTGTAACTAGACTGCTTCCTCTTGGACCATAGGGAATTAGAGATAGTGGTCTCCAACATGTAAGGAAATCATGTGCTGTCTAAACTTGAGTTGCATCTATTTGAATGGCATGCACTGAACATTCCAACCCAAAAGTTTGAGCTGAGGGGGAAAGCTGGTCAATATATTTCGACACTCCCATCAGGTCTAGGTTCTTTTATACCTTAACTTGGGACCTATGTGGCCTGCAGGTCTTGATCTTAAGACCTTTTTCTCTCTGATGCTGTATTAAATTGCACGCACTGGCCAGCTCACCCAAAAGCTCAAGCTGATTGGAAAGCTGGTTATTTGAACAGTGTGCTAGCACGAGGTGCTAACATGCTAATAGCTGCCTTGGCGTGCATGTTAAAACTTACTTTGAGCATATAATTTGCTGTTGGTATAGGAAGTGATAAAATGCTGTTTAAGGCATTTTAGAAACATTACGTTGGTTATTGGTGTGGATATACGGGTTTCATGGTAAGCCATGCCTTGCTTATGCTGGATTGCCACAAAGATGTGATTTACCTGCTGTTTGCACATCTTTAATTATTGTTTGTTTTGCTGATGCATTACATACTAGGAAATTCCTAAATAGTTGCTGATTATTGAGCTTATATATATTCTAAAGTAGGAAAAAAAAAGAAAAAAAAGGAGACCAGACCTAAAACGTGGGTATATTGAAATCTCCTTCTGCTGTTTACCCTGGCTGTTGTGCTCCGTGATGCATTATAAGTTTATAATTTTCCTTTTGAGAAGAAAGTTTTTCTAGGTTTGTATATGCTGGTTATTGTTGCAGATCGACAAGTCTGGCAAAAAAGAACTCACTTGCCCAAGCTGTACAGATAGGACATTTTACTTGGTGGCCGTCTTCAAACTGTTTGTTGGGTCCATCACTTAATGTTCATTAGCTTCGTCTGAATTACAATAAATGTTATTACACCTCACTTCTGAGGAAATAATCTAAATCATGGTGTTGCTGTGGTCTATTGTGAAATAACATCCAGAAAATATAACGGAGGTCGTAATGGTGTGATTAGATCTTGAACATGGTCTATGCTTTCTGATCTCGCTAAAGGATATTTTGGCTGTTCTACAGATTTACACCAAGAAGATAACTTGATTAGGTAGAGATTTTGTGGTTTAGCAGCTTGGATATGCCAAATTGCAGTTTTTTTCTGAGATATTCTTATTTGGCCCTTTCCTAAAATGTTCTTCCTGATTTGGCCCAAAAAATCATTTCCTACCTAATGTGACACTAGGTTCTCTATATGACATTTTTGTCCATTTTGCCCACTAGCAGTGTTAAGTGAGTAAGTGAAAAGACATTTTTGCCCCTCATGTAGATAGCTCAAGTAAATGTGCAGTTCTCCGATTATCCTGAACTCATTAGTTATTAGGCAAATAGCGGGCTACCCACTTGCTAGCCCTACACAACGTAGTTTGAACTCCGGTGAACGCGCGGGCACGTTGGCGATGACTTGGGAGCGTGCGGCAGCGGCAACAACAGAGGAGGGGTCGTGCGAGGTCGGGGAGCTTGGCAGCCCGAGAACAAGGTAGTGGCGATAGACGACAGCTGCGATGGGAATCAACTATAGAGGGAGAGGCTAAGCAGTGCAAAAGCAGCCGGCGGAGATGTGTCTTGTAGGGGTGAAGGCTCGAGGATGTGAGGCTTAGAGGGGGCGGCGCCGGCAGCTTCGGAGGAGCACCAGGCAAGGAGATCGTGGTGTGGCGGCGCTCCACCGGAAGCGGAGAAGATGAATGTAGTGATGGCGGTAGAGGGCTTCCCAGGTCTATGCGAAGCTAGATGACAAGGTTTGTAGGTTGGCCACGTAAGCGACAGACGATGACAGAGATGGCGTGTGCTGTGGGCATCGAGTCTCAGGCCACCCAGGCTTGATTCCTTCGGTTATCATCGTCAAAACAACTAGGCGGCCTCAACGGGCAATGTTTTGCGGCGAGGGAAAGGTCGTCAGGAGGTGTAGGATGATGTTGAAGGCTCTGGAGGAGCCCTTGGGTCCTCGGGCTGGTTGTCCGGGCTGGCTAGGAGTGCATGTGGTAGCTGAGAAACTCCTCCCACCCTGGCCATTGAGAAGCCGTAGGTTGCTTCACTGTTGGCTAGCCATCAAATCAGTGTCCCGTCCTATGTTTGCGTGTGTGCGCTTATGTGTTTCGCGGTGTAGTGCTAGTCCAGATCGATCAGTCTGGCTGGTGGTAATTAGTGCAGTCCTAGTCTAGATCAATCAATCTAGTTGGCGGTAAATAGTTTGATACATACGTAAGCTAGCCTCCTAGAAAATACATCCACCTGCTTTCTTCTGATGACTCATTCGTTGCTTCGTGTACTTGCGCATATCTTCGTACACCTGCATGTACTTTGGCCAACAACATCGGCCAACAAGGTCTCCAGACAGCGGGGCGAGCAGCGGCAGTCGGGACCTATGTTAACATCTCTCCTACATTTTTTTTTACTTTTTGGTTCCTATTTTAATTGAGCCAAACAGTTTTTTGTCGTTTTTTCAACACGAGGGGCAAGAACGGCCAACAAGGTCGCCAGATGGGCGAGCAGCGGCAGTCGGGACCTATGCTAATATCTCTCCTGCATTTTTTCTTTTTGGTTTCTATTTTATATTGGTCCAAACAGTTTCTTGTCGTTTTTTCAACACGAGGGGCAAAAACGGCCAACAACGTCGCCAGACAATGGGGCTAGCAGCGACAATCAGGACCTGTGTTAACATCTCTCATGCATCTTTTTTTTCCTATTTTATATTAGTCCAAACAGTTTTTTGTCATTTTTATCATGAGGGTCAAAAGTGTCTTTTCATGGCCCACTTAACGCCATTAATGTGGTAAATGGACGGAAATGTCATATAAGGAACAAAATTTACGCCTATATCAAATTGGGAAAACAATATTTTTTGGGGGCCAAATAGGGATCTCTCTTTCTTAACAATGAAGCTCGATTATGCTTCTTCACTCAATGATTTTGAAGTATTAGAGTATGGTCATGTGCTTGCAGTTCTGTTGGTACATGAAGAATATTTTGTTTCCTCAGGAGAATAATAATAGTTTAATTATTTCAGGACGGACGGGAGATTCGAGTTGGCGACTGTGCTCTTTTTCGTGCTATTGATGTTCCTCCTTTCGTTGGATTGATACGTTGGATTGAGAAGCAGGAAGAAAGCAATCCCAAGTTACGTGTAAGTTGGCTATATAGACCTGCTGACGTCAGGCTCAACAAGGGGATACAACTGAACGCTGCCCCAAACGAGGTCTTCTACTCTTTCCACCAAGACGAGACATCTGCTGTTTCACTGCTCCATCCTTGTAAAGTTGCCTTTTTACATAAAGGTGCTGAGCTGTCATCTGGGATTTCTTCATTTGTATGTCGGCGTGTGTATGATATTGACAACAAGTGTTTATGGTGGCTTACCGACAGAGATTATATTAATGTAAGTTCTACAGTTACCTTCGTTTATTCTGTCTATTATATTGTCGGTTAATGTGTGCAACTTTTGTCCAGGAACGGCAGGAAGAAGTAAATCGGCTCCTAGACAGAACGAGGCTAGAAATGCATGGTGCAGTGCGGTCAGGTGGGCACTCACCAAAACGGCCAAATGTTCTGTCAGCTTCCCAGCAATTGAAGGCTTGTTCAGACGGTGCTCAAAATTGTGGCCCATCTAAAGGGAAGAAGAGGGACAGAGGTGAGCAAGGAATTGAACCAGCTAAGCGAGATAGTGATTGTCCTCCTAAGGTTGATGACGGTGAACCTGGAAATGTTAAGGGGGACAATATGAAGTCTGAAATTGCAGAGATGACAGAAAAGGATGGACTTCCTCATGCTGAAGCTGTCGACAAGCTAGTTCAATTCATGCAACTTGATCAAATTGAGCGGAAAATGGACCTTGCCGGCCGAGTAAGGCTTGCTGATATTATTGCAGCCACAGAAAGTCCTGATTGCCTTAGCAGATTTATGCAACTAAGGGGCCTTCCGGTCTTGAATGATTGGCTTCAAGAAACTCACAAAGGGAAGTCTGGTGAAGGGGGTAGTCCTAAAGAAACTGATAAGCCTACTGAAGAACTTATCCTGGCCCTGCTTCGTGCACTAGCGAAATTGCCTATCAGTCTGATTGCCTTACAAAGCTGCAGTATTGGGAAATCTGTCAATCATCTGCGCAGCTATAAAAATCCGGAGATACAGAGGAAGGCTAGGTATCTTGTTGATAGCTGGAAGAAGCGTGTTGATGCTGAAATGAAGTCGTCTGATGCAAAACCTGTAGTGTCAGGTCAAGCTGTTTCCTGGTCAGGAAAAGTGGGGTTCCCGGAAATTTCTAGTGCTGGAATAGGACGAAGTGACTCAAGTGAGCCCAGTCCGAAAAGTGCAGGGTTTCATCTTTCTTCACCAAAGGCTTTGAGTGCTACATCTGGTGCTGCTGATGCTGTTGCAAAGTCAAATCCTTTCACATCTGGCTCTTCAAAATTACAACACATGCAACCAGCAAATGCTGCAGCCAACTTAAAGGACTCACCATGCAAATCAGCTGCTGGGACTTGTGGCCCTGATTTTCCTACAGTGAAAGAGGAGAAAAGTTGCAGTTCAAGCCACTCATTGAATAACAGCCAGTCATGCTCTAGTGATCCTGGAAAAACAGTTGGTTCTTTGAAGGAGGATGCACGGAGCTCAACTGCTGTTTCAGCGAGTGCCAGTAAAATTTCTGCACGTGGCCATCGAAGGGCAAACAATGGGCTTCTTGGTTCTGGATTCCAGAAGGAAGCTGCTTTGGGAAGGTCCAGCCAAGGTGATCGTACTTTATTGCAAGAAAGATCATCACAGTCTGGCTTGGCATGTGAGAAAGGAGCGGACACACCTCACATCAACAATCAGAGATTGATTGTTCGGTTTCCAAAACCAAGTTGTAGCCCTGCTAGGAGCACAAGTGGGGGCTCTTGTGAGGAGCCATCAGTTTCAGGGAGTAGAGCTTCATCTCCTGTTCACGCAGATAAGCATGAACAGAATGATCGTAGGGTGAAAATGAAGGTTGAAAATTCTCAGGCTCATTTAGGTTCTGATGCTAATGCTCAGCCTGAGCGAAGCAATGATACTAAAAGAATTGCAGGTTCCGAGGAAGGTGATAAATCACCTTGTGGTATGCTGGATGGTGACTGTAGCAGGACTGCTGAAGAATCTGCTAAGGATACATGTGCATCACGAGTTGCATGCTCGGCAAATATGGATGAAAAAGACGTCTGCTTAGGTGAAACCAGAGTGCGGAACTCGTTCAGCCCTTTGAATGCTTTGATTGAAATCAAATACGCCGAAGGTAGTCATTCCATGCAAGCTGGAGATGATACAGCAATGAATCTTCTTGCTAGTGTTGCTGGAGAAGTATCTAAATCTGAATTGATGTCATCTGCTTCACCGACGAATTCGTCTGCAAATAAACATGGCTATGGAGGCCAGAATATTCAGAAGCTAAAAGTAGAGTGTGATGCAGGCCCATCACAGCACCTGGATCCATCAGATGATGTTGAGAAAGTCATCTCTGAGAAGGAAGACAAAAATGATGAGGAACGACGCTTGAGGAATTCTGGAACTTATTTATCATCCCATGACAAGAAGGGAACATCATCTACTAACCCGCCTCTACCTGGAATAGATTCTAAAGCTGTTGAATCTTCAGTTGATTTACTTGGTGGTGGTGATCAGAAGCCAAATGCCAGACAGCCAACTGATATTAAGATTGATGCAAAGTTCAATATCAGCATTGCTGATGCCGACACGGCATCAGGCAGTCAATGTAGTGTGGTTGCTCCAAATAGAACATTACTCCCCTCTGAGGAATCGTCTTTATGTGGTGCTGATAAACAAGGTCAAGGTTTATTGAAATCATCAGATCAGACACATCTTCATGGTCTACCAGATCGCCTCGAAACCATCAGATCTACTGATAACAGTGGCACTGGCAAATTGGATTCAAAGACTTCATTCTCATCTTTGGCTGTGGATATAAAAAATGCTGATGGTCTAGTGGTTTGCAATAAAGTGCTGAAAGAGCATGAGAAAAAAGAACAACCTGCGTCCACTTCAGCTGATGTTACCAAACCAGATGTATCAGTAGTGCCACTTGGTGCAGCGAATGGGATATCTGTGATTAAAGAATCAAAAGACTGTTCCAGTGAATCAAGTAGTCAAGCAAAACATCGGACTATCATGTCTCAGGATACCGAGCATACTGCAAGGCACAGTTCAAAGAAACCGAGTGATGAAGTGGGTGGGAAAGAGGACATTGTCTCATCAGATGAGGGTTCTTCTATGGCTAACACCAACTCAAATGGTACAGCTAAGCTTGACTTTGATTTGAATGAACTTGGGGACGAGGGGAATCACTCTGAGCCAGCTACCTCTACTGTTGTATGTTCTTCTGCAATTCATTTACCTGGTCTTTCTCCATTCGTCTCACCTATTTTAAGTGGTCTGCCGGCCCAAATAACAGTTGCTGCTCCAGCTAAAGGACCTTTTGTCCCTCCCGAGAACCTACTAAGAGTGAAGCCTGAGGCTGGGTGGAAAGGTGCAGCAGCTACAAGTGCATTTCGTCCTGCGGAGCCACGGAAGACTTTAGGGATGTTTCTAACTACACCTGGTAGTGCAGTGTCTGATGCTGCCGGGAGGCAATCTCGCCAAGCATTTGACATTGATCTAAATGTAGCAGATGACCAAGTTCTAGAGGAAGATATCTCACAGAGTTCTGCCCGGACAATTGGTTCTGAATCTGACAACCCTAGAAGTCGCAGTGGCCCTGTACGAAGTGCTGGCTTTGAACTTGACTTGAATATGGCCGGCGAAGTTGCAGAGAATAACCAATTTATCTCAAATGCTTCACACAGAGTTGAAGTCACATTGTTGCCATCAAGACCGTTACCAGAAGGTTTACCTAATACTGATACAAGTAGCTCGAGGAACTTCTTTGATCTCAATAACGGACCAAGCCTTGATGAAGCCAGTACAGAATCTGCACAAAGGACCCTGTCATCTAAAGGTGCTAGCAGCATACCATTCCTACCTCAAGTTGCTGGCCTTAGAATGAACAATACTGAAATTAGTAACATGTCACCATGGTATGCTTCTGCCAACCCAGGTGGTCCCGTAGCTATGCAGTCGTTTTTTCCTCCTAGAGAACAGTCTTACCCAATTGAAACAGCACCTGGAACCCAGAGGATCATTGCACCTACTGCAGACGGCGGCCAATTTGGAAGTGGTTCAGGCAGGCCTCCAGTTATTTCCACATCGCCAGCCATGGTCTTCCACCCTCCTGCATATCAATATGCAGGATTTCCTTTTGCTCCCGGTGTTCACCTTCAGTCAGCAGGGTTTCCAATTGGATCGGTGCCATATGGCAGTTCTGCACCAGCAGGAGTTACATATTTTCCAACCATTGCTCCATCATTTGCTGGGTCAACAGGCGCTTTACCTGCCCAGCATGCAAGGCAGTATGCAATAAACCTTCCTGAAGGTAGCAGCAGTGATGGACATGACAGTAACTGGAAATGGAGAAGACAAGGGCTTGATCTTAATTCTGGCCCTGGAAGTATAGATATAGAAGGGAAAGACGAGCGAGTACCTCTATCGCTTAGGCAAAATTTGATCACACCGCCACAAGCGTTTGTGGAGGAGCAAGCAAGAATGTTACAAATGGCGGGTGTAGGAATAAAGAGGAAGGAACCCGAGGGCAGTTGGGATGCTGAAAGAGCATCATCATACAAACAACTATCATGGCAATAAGAACTTCAAGGAGTTCTCCTTGCAGCGACTTCAGAGTCTGGTGAGCTTGTATGTACCACAGTTCTGACTTCTAGTTAAATTCAGTCTCTCTCGCAGCTCCTTTTTCTTTTCTTGTTAAGCTGATTAATTAATGGTGCTTTTATTTGCAGGGGCGACTGAATGGGGTGTTGTATTGCACCCGTTTGGGCGTGGTGAGATATACAAGTCACATGGATTCATCTCCTTGATGATTTGAATTGCGAGAGGAACAAACCTTTGCTGTAATTGCTGTAAATGTTAGTCATATCCATACTTACCTGGAACAGTTTTGCTCAGCTTCAGCAGTTGCCTTGTTAGAGTTTCTGTACCTGCCAGGCTTGCTTCTATTTTACCCAGGAGGGTATGGCATTGGAGATGGAACGGTGATTTGTCCTCGGCATCTTCAAGCATCTGAAACCGCTGTAATTAGTTTCGGTCTGGTTGTTTTATGTTTTTTTTTCTGATAAAGTGTTTTCACATTGCTGAGGACATCAGCAGTTTAACATATGGTTTAGATGTGACATGTATTCCTGCTGGGAAGCGTTATAACCGTAGATGAGGAAGAAATAATTTGCCTTGATTGACGTTGTCTTCTGCATCAAGCTTGCCTGTTGGTTTCCGTGTGCTTTCAGCCTTGCAAATTTTCATATGTGCTGTGTTATTCCAGGTATAGTTTCATAATTTGTTGATTGTTCTTGCCTCATCTGGTCGTTGTTTGGGGTAAGTTTGCACGGTGCATGTTGTGGGTATGCCTCTTGATGTGTCCATGAATTTGCAGCTATCACTGTGTTAATCAAGATAAAATTTACTTCTGGGTGACAATGTGTGAAATTTTGAAGCCCGCACTTGAGATCTTGTAGTAGAATGTAAGATTATGTAAGATTAGAAATGGAATTATTGCATTTATAGAATTTACAATAATGCGATGGGAGAATGACGTGAATTCTAAATTTTTAACCCTTGAAATATCTCTGCTCTCTACTTACTCTTATAAAAGAACCAGTTGGTGATGTTGGTGTGTCTTTCATCCATTCTTTCTGACCATCCGATCTGCATACAAAGCATGTGAGACTTATGACATTTTTGGAAAATGACAGCCACTCTGCTCTACATTTAGATTCTAAAAAAAACCTCCGCTCTACATTTGTAGGAAACCCTTTAGTCTCTCTGGGCCATCACTAGCTCATCCATACATATACTTTGAGGAAAACCTAACATGTTTTTGGTGATATACATATATATCAAAAATAGGGTGATTTTCTTTTAAGTTTGTGAACACGTATTGATCTATTTTGGATCTGTTGCAATGCACGTGCACTGTGCTAGCACTAGAAGTAGGTGCGACCAACGTTGCATACGGGGAGGCGGTAAAATGAAACCCTTGGAATGTGGGCTCTTTATAATCGGGCTTGGCAAATTTGGCCCCTCAAATATTCACGGACGCATTGGTAAGTGTTCGGACGTATCCGTTTTAAGCCCTCATTTATGCATACATGCAGTCATGTCCCTCATTTTGTCTTTAAATTGTCCGATCACCATCATATGACGCGTGAGCGAGCCTTCATATTCGTCCCATAATTGGCTGGATACGAGGATTTACGAACAACTTGAACATATGGTATGAAGGGACCATGCTCTAATGTAGCTAGGACTGCATGAAAAATAACAAATCCTTCTGCTCAAACCTTAATCTACTTTCCTTTAGTTTTCTCTTTTTTACTTCCTCTCTTCTTTCCTTATAGGTTTCCGTTAGGTTTAATCTTTGGCCAACTTGCTTAGGATCCTCTAAAAAAATTTATTAGGGCACCTTCAATGCCAACTCTTAAACCGCCCACATCTGTTCGGACCGTGCTATTCGGACCGCGGAAACCATCCAACATGGTCCAGATGTACTTTCCCCTGCAAATCAGAGACAAATGCGGTGGGCTTTGCGGGAGTCCGGACAACTGCCACGCCCGCTTCTGACTGCCCTGTCCCACCCAAACCCCCTCCTTCCTCCCGCCCGACACCAGCCGCCGGCATTTATGCCGCTGTAGAGTGCGCTGCTCCACATTGAAGATGGCTCGGGCAAACGCGACCTCTTACTGCATTTGCCATTGAAGCGGTGCGTCGGCTGTCGTGGTCCTAAAACTGACAGTAGAATAGGGGGGTAGGAATGTAGAGGCAAGATCCTAGCTATGGAGGAGTTGTACACACGAGTTTACGAGTTCAGGCCCTTCTCGGAGGAAGTAACAGCCCTACGTCTCGGAGCCCTGAGACGGTCGACTGAATATATGTGTGTGAATTATAGAAAGTGCGAACCCCTGCCCCAGAGGAGGGGGGTGGCTTATATAGAGTGCGCCAGGACCCCAGCTCCCCTCCGTTACACAGGGTTCAATGTTCATAAAGGAGGGGCGTTACTGGTAACGTCTGCAGTAAAGTGTTATAAATGCCCATAAAGCTATGGTTTAAGTCTTGACCATTGCAGAGTGGAGAGTTTCTCATCTTCTGGTGGTCGAGTGTCTTCAAGGTGGTCGAGTGTCTTTAAGGAAGTCGAGTGACCACATCTTCATGGTCGAGTGGATGATGTTTTCTCTTCGACTGCTTCTGGTTCTTTGCAGAGATGTCTTTGGGGAGGGTATGTTGGACAGATCCATGACCCTACCCTAGGTACATAGCTTCATTATTAGCCCCCGAATGGATCAGGGTTTGAGTGGGGAAAGAGTTGGGAACACTTCCGACCCATTCTTTGTGCTACGAGTATATCTCATTCTGGAACAATGAGTTGAGGTGAGGACGTCGACTCCTTTCTCAGTCGCCTTGGTCCATTCTTGGTTTTTGTCGAGTGAATTTTCATGGTAGGATTCCGAATGATGATGTAGAGGATGTTTGTCTTCAGTCTGACAGGTTGTTCTGCTCTCCGCGGATCTCACGGGATTCGAATTTTGGGAAATGCGCCAGACGGGCGGAACCAAGGTTATTAGGACGGATTAGGCAAGTCTCCTCGATCCCCGCGCCACCTTTTTCGCCACGTATTGCGCACACGACTGTTGCGGGATTTGTTTAGAACGCCTGGGTCCACCAGTCAGTCACTCGGATGATGACCTTATAAAAGGCCTCGGACCAGGCCTCTGCCCCGTGCGCTCCCATTCTCTCTTCTTCTTCTCTCAACCTCTCCGCCACGCTCGCTTCCGCCCTCGTCGCCGGACCTTTACTCGAGCTCGACCCGCCGCCATGGGGAAGGAGAGGATGGTGGCGCTGGAACGCGCGAAGAAGGCGACAGCGAAGGCGAAGGGCAAGCGGACCAGCCGGGGCGGATCCTCGTCGAGATCCGGCCTGCCGGCGGGCTGGATCCAGGGCGACTGGATCCGCTCGACAATCACCCAGGACGACCTCGATGACTTGGTGGAGGGGGGACTGATCCCCCACAAGTCAGCACGGCTCCAGAGGAATGAAACCGAGCCGCAGCCGAGGGAGGGTGAGTGTGTTCTCCTCGCCACCCACGTAGATCGCGGATTCTCACTGCCTTCCCATCCTTTCTTCCGGGTTTTTTTGAACTTCTTTGGGGCTCAACTACACCATTTCACCCCAAACACCATAGTCTATCTGGCCGCTTTTTTTGTTGATGTGCGAAAACTTCTTGGGTTGTCGACCGCACTGGGCCTTTTCAAACACATCTTCACCTGCCGATCCCAGTCGGTCAAAAAGGCCAAGTCGAGTGACGAGAAGACACAAGTGATCCAGATGTGCGGGGGTCTGGGGATCCAGATGAGGAGCAAGAGTACTTTCCCAGCCATGATTATTCCCGACTCGGTCCGGGGCTAGCAGTCGACTTGGTTCTACTGCAAGGATCAGCCGACCCCGGGCCAGTCGACTGGACTTCCTCCTTTTTCTTTGGCTCGAGTGGAGAAGCCCGCCCCCTGAAGGTAGTTCCAGAAGAGAAGGCGCATGTCAAGGTGCTGGTCGAGCGGGTCGTCCAGCTTGTCTGCGATGGGGTGACCGGGATGGACCTGCTGGAGGTCTTTCTCGGTCGACGCATCCAACCTCTTCAGGCGCGCGATCATCTGATGTGGATGTACTCTGGGCTCGAGGATTCCACTCGGATCCACCCGGAGGACGTCAGCGAGGATACCTTGGAGAAGTGGTTGATGGGGATCACCAGCAACGAAGACAACCCCCGGGGGTCTAGGAGGGTGATTCCATTCGACAACTCGCACCAGCCGGAGCAGGTATAATTCTGTCTTGTCAAGTATCTTTTCGATTCACCGAGTGACATCTTGTTTATGGTCGATTGAATTTCCTTTGATCGTTGTCCTTTCAGGCCCTCATCGACATGTACTCAATGCCCAACGGAGTGCAGGATCAAGAGGTTGAGGAAGAAGGGAGTGGTGGCGAGAGCGGCGAGGAGCATTTGGAGGCCAAGGAAGACGAGAGAGCAACGAATCGACTGGTGACGAAGAAATCGACTCGCCTCCTCGCAGGGAGAGGAGATCCAAACAAGCCCACGACCCGGTGAGTGCTCCGGACTTAGTGGCCGCGCCGACTGGTCAATCTTCGAAGCGTCCTAGGATGTCTTCCCCGACGCCGACTGAAAAGGCTCCAAAGCAGTCCAAAGTTGCGCCGCCTCCAGCGCCGAAAGCGCCGAAAGCCACCTCCTCCAAGCCGCCAAAAGCTTTGCCCAGGATCAAAGTGACCGTTCCTACTATCTCCGGGTAACCATCTGACTTGTCCTTCTCGACGACTCAATTAACCGGACGTAATCGATTGAATGTGGGTCTTCGCAGTGCTGCTACGTCAGGAACCTCTTCTCTCCAATATCGGGACGAGGAAATGGAAGATGCAGTAACCTCCAACCCAGGTATAATCTCTTGCGATTTGATTCTTTGGTCGATTGCGTTCGAGTGGCTCACTTGGGGTCGAATGATCTGCCTTGCAGCTCCACCCAACGTCATCGATCTTCCAGATGACGACGAAAATGTGGCTCTTAAGCCCAGGAAAAGCAAGAAGGTAACCGCCGGTAGAATGTCTCGGCAAGAAACCACTACGACACCTCCCGTCCATCAACTTGAAGACGCGGGCAGGGCTTCTGTGACCTTCGTCGCACCTTTGTCGAGTGGGCCTCCCGCACCGTCGACTGCACATGTGATTCCTTCAGCTATCCAACTCCACGCCACGGAGCTCCAAGCCACCGCACATGGGTCGGCTGCCCACTTTTTCACTAGCTACCCCGTCCCGGACAACCAGTCGGAAGCGGCTGCGGAAGCCATCCGACAAGCTGACATGATGATGGAGCGGGTGAAGACAGTGCATGAGAACAGCCAGGCTGCCTACGACGCCAGCGCTGCTATTCGGGCCAATGTCCAGGTGAGTAAACTTGTTGGCTGTTTTTGCTCTATGAGGAAATGTTACTCGAAAAATCTTCGTCTACACAATCTCCTGTTGTTTGCGTCGAATTAGAGCACCCACTGGGTGTTTTGTTGATTTTGGTAGTTTCGCTCTTCTACTCAATCTGGGCGAATGGAATCAGAACCGGTGGGGGCACGATAAGTGCACCCACTGGGTGTAGTCCCCGAGACCGCGGTCGATTGCTGGCAGTCGACTGGGGTCTGAGTTCTTCTTTCCTTGCTTTTTTACTCCTTACACTCGACTCAGGCGGACCGGTCGAGTAGTTTCGTTCTTCCACTCAGTCTCGGCGAGTGGGATCTGAACTGGTGGGGGCACGCCAAGTGCACCCACTGGGTGTAGTCCCCGAGACCGCAGTCGACTGGGGTCTGAGCAGTTTTTTTTGAGTTGAGTCTTAGTCAGCGGGGGCACGCCAAGTGCATCCGCTGGGTGTAGCCCCTGAGACCGCAGTCGATTGTGTGCAGTCGGCTGAGGTCTAAGCGAACCTCTTTAGGCTTTATTCACTCGGAAGTAAACAACCTTTGGTCTTATCAACTGATCCGTCTTTTGCCTTCTGCATAAGTCTTGCACTCTTATTTCTAAGTTTGCTGAACTTGAGGACAAGCAGAGGCAACTCAACCTTGACTTGGAATTAGCCCAGCAGAACCTGAAGAAAGCTCAAGACGAAGCCGTTGGTATGGAAGGTAACTGACTGTCGACTGACTTTCAATATATTTCTTTGATCTCTTCTTTGATTCGATCGCTTCTTTTGCAGAGAAAATGAAGTTGGCTCTAGAGAAGAAGGACTCGGACCTCGCCACCGTGCAAAAAGCAGTTCAAGACAAAACTGCTCTCGCAGACCAGAAGCTTGCTTCAATCGGGACGCTGGAAGAAGAGGTGACCAAACTGAAATCTTATCTTAATGAAGCTAACCGCGAAGTGACTAGTCTGAAGAAGGACAAGGTCGCCCTGAATGAAAAGCTGGAGTCTGCGATCCGCAAGAGGAATGACACGGAAGCTTATCTAGGGACTCTTGCCAAGAAGCTTTATCTCACGCTGGAAGGTATTTCTTTTAATCCGACTGTGTTGATGCTTGCGATCGGATCTTGCTTGGTCGATTGACTATTTTTTGCTGCAGAATTCTGTCAAGACTTCGACGAGGAAACTGGAAGGGCCGAGACGGGTCTGGACCCTATCGCTTCTCCAGTCTGCGACGAAACTACAATGAACGTGCTCCGACTGGAGTCTCGTATCGCCAGCGCCATAAGCTACCTCGCGCGCCTGAAGGAGGTAGTCTCCCAAATCGACTCATCGCTTTGGCCGGGGGCAACGCTTCACAACGACTTGGAATCCTTGATGACTCGACTGAACGAGATCCCTGACCGAGTGCAAGAATGGAAGAAATCCTCCACCCGGTGTGGTGCTGATGTGGCGTTGTCCTTGGTGCGAGTCCATTGCAAGGAAGCTCGTGAAGACAAGCTGGCTGTGATCAAAGTTGCTAACACCAAAAAGCATGACTTCCAGTCCTTCATGGAGACTTTCATTGCTGCCGCCACTTGGATCGCTGATGGGATCGACCTGGACTCATTTGTGGCGCCTGCCAGCCCTCCTCCGGCTGAGTGAACAAACTTATGAAACTTGAATCTGCTTTAAATTTGTCTCGGAATGCCGAGTGACTGCTGTAACCGTTGAACTCCTTCGGGCTTGATGCCCTAGCACTTTTGATTTGCTGCTTGGAACTTTTAGGATTTATCTGAATTTGGTTTATCTCCGAATGTGCTTGTGTTTGCCTTCGAATGGACTTTGCTCACTGCTTGGAATAGTCTTTGTGCTGGAGACGCAGCTCTGAGGGGGCAGCTCCAGTCGACCCGCGCTTCGTCGTCCTCGCGGATAGGGATGGAGCGGACGTTGTATTTGCGTCGTAGCTCCGAAGGAGAAGGTTGCAGTCGACCTGCACCTCATCATCCTTGCGTATGGGGATGGAGCGGACGTTGTATTTGTGCCGTAGCTCCGAAGGAGAAGGTTACAGTCGACCTGCACCTCGTCGTCCTTGCGGATAGGGATGGAGCGGACGTTGTACTTGTGCCACAGCTCCGAAGGAGAAGGTTGCAGTCGACCTGCACCTCGTCATCCTTGCGGATAAGGATGGAGCGGACGTTGTACTTGTGCTGCAGCTCCGGAGGAGAAGGTTGCAGTCCACCTGCACATCGTCATCCTTGCGGATAGGGATGGAGCGGACGTTGTACTTGTGCCGCAGCTCCGAAGAAGAAGGTTGCAGCCGACCTGCACGTCGTCATCCTTGCGGATAGGGATATGTTTCAAACTTAGGCGAGTACTGGACTGCAGCTAAGTCTCCTAGCGAGAGAACTTAGGCGAGTGCTGGACTGCAGCTAAGCCCCCGAGTGGGAGGGTTGCTCTCCACTCGGTAGGATTTTTTCAAACCTAGGCGAGTACTGTACTGCAGCTAAATCTCCTAGTGGGAGAACCTAGGCGAGTGCTGGACTGCAGCTAAGCCCCCGAGTGGGAGGGTTGCTCTCCACTCGGTAGGATTTCTTCAAACTTAGGCGAGTACTGGACTGCAGCTAAGTCTCCTAGTGGGAGAACTTAGGCGAGTGCTGGACTGCAGCTAAGCCCCCGAGTGGGAGGGTTGTTCTCCACTCGGTAGGATCTTTTCAAACTTAGGCGAGTACTGGACTGCAGCTAAGTCTCCTAGTGGGAGAACTTAGGCGAGTGCTGGACTGCAGCTAAGCCCCCGAGTGGGAGGGTTGCTCTCCACTCGGTAGGATTTTTTCAAACTTAGGCGAGTGCTGGACTGCAGCTAAGTCTCCTAGTGGGAGAACTTAGGCGAGTGCTGGACTGCAGCTAAGCCCCCGAGTGGGAGGGTTGCTCTCCACTCGGTAGGATTTTTTCAAACTTAGGCGAGTGCTGGACTGCAGCTAAGTCTCCTAGTGGGAGAACTTAGGCGAGTGCTGGACTGCAGCTAAGCCCCCGAGTGGGAGGGTTGCTCTCCACTCGGTAGGATTTTTTCAAACTTAGGCGAGTGCTGGACTGCAGCTAAGTCTCCTAGTGGGAGAACTTAGGCGAGTGCTGGACTGCAGCTAAGCCCCCGAGTGGGAGGGTTGCTCTCCACTCGGTAGGATTTTTTCAAACTTAGGCGAGTGCTGGACTGCAGCTAAGTCTCCTAGTGGGAGAACTTAGGCGAGTGCTGGACTGCAGCTAAGCCCCCGAGTGGGAGGGTTGCTCTCCACTCGGTAGGATTTTTTCAAACTTAGGCGAGTACTGGACTGCAGCTAAGTCTCCTAGTGGGAGAACTTAGGCGAGTGCTGGACTGCAGCTAAGCCCCCGAGTGGGAGGGTTGCTCTCCACTCGGTAGGATTTTTTCAAACTTAGGCGAGTACTGGACTGCAGCTAAGTCTCCTAGTGGGAGAACTTAGGCGAGTGCTGGACTGCAGCTAAGCCCCCGAGTGGGAGGGTTGCTCTCCACTCGGTAGGATTTTCTTTCGAACTTAGGCGAAACGGATTCGCGACTAAGCCACCCACTGGGGGATTTCAGAAGTAAATAAGAACACAACAATCGAATGATAGGACCATAAGCTCTTGTCTTTGATAAACAAACTACAAAGGTGTTTCTTATTACATTTTATTCGAACGAGTGCTTAAGTATAAAAGGGGCGGAGCAGCTCCGCGTTCCAAGCCCGTGGCTCATCTTTCTGATGCTCAATACTGTAAAGATGGTATGCTCCGTTGTGGAGAACTTTGGTGATGATGAAGGGGCCCTCCCAAGTCGGGGCAAGCTTGTGTGGTTTCTGTTGATCCACTCGAAGAACTAGGTCTCCTTCTTGAAAGGCTCGACCTCTCACATTTCTGGCGTGGAATCGACGCAAGTCTTGCTGATAGATGGTCGACCGGATCAAGGCCATCTCTCTTTCCTCCTCCAAGAGATCGACTGAATCTTGCCGGGCCTGTTCTGCTTCCTCTTCGGAGAAGAGCTCGACTCGGGGTGCGTTGTGGAGCAGGTCACTTGGCAGAACAGCTTCGGCTCCGTAAACTAGGAAGAAAGGGGTTCGTCCGGTCAACCGATTAGGGGTTGTCCTCAAGCCCCATAGAACTGACGGAAGTTCATCAACCCAAGCGCCTGCTGCGTGTTTGACATCATGCATCGGTCGGGGTTTCAGTCCTTTGAGAATTAGGCCATTGGCTCTTTCTGCTTGTCCGTTCGACTGCGGGTGAGCGACCGAAGCATAGTCGACTCGAGTGCCCTGAGAGGCGCAGAAAGCTCTGAACTCATCAGAATCGAAGTTCGACCCGTTGTCCGTGATGATGCTGTGTGGAACTCCATATCTGAATGTCAATTCTCTGATAAAACTGACAGCGGTGCTTGCATCAAGGTTCTTGATAGGTTTAGCTTCGGTCCATTTGGTAAACTTGTCGACTGCAATGAGCACATGAGTGACGCCGCTCCTGCCAGTTCTTAGTGGTCCAACCATATCCAGACCCCAAACAGCAAAGGGCCAGATGAGGGGGATGGTCTTCAGGGCTGACGCCGGCTTGTGAGACATGTCGGAGTAAAACTGGCAGCCTTCACATCTGTCGACTATATCTTTCGCCATTTCATTTGCTCGTGGCCAATAGAATCCAGCTCGGTATGCTTTAGCCACGATGGCCCGAGAGGACGCATGATGACCACAGGTCCCCGAGTGGATGTCATTGAGGATCATTCGACCTTCTTCTGGTGTTATGCATTTCTGACCGACTCCAGTCACACTTTCCCTGAACAGCTGCCCTCTTATCACAGTAAAGGCCTTGGATCGACGGACGATCTGTCGAGCCTCTTCTTCATCCTTCGGGAGTTCTTTCCTGAGGATGTACGCAATGTAGGGCACCGTCCAGTCGGGAGTAATGGCCAGAACCTCCATGATCAGGTCGACCACGGCTGGGACCTCGACTTCAGTCGGATCTATGGCACTCTTAGGTTGCGGGGGCTCTTCAGTAAAAGGATCTTCCCGAACTGTCGGCGAGCGGATATGCTCTAAAAATACATTGCTGGGAATGGCTTCCCTCTTGGAACCTATCTTTGCCAAATCATCGGCTGCTTGATTTTTCAGTCGGGGTATGTGGTGGAGTTCTAACCCCTCAAACTTCTTCTCAAGCTTTCTCACCGCGTTGCAGTACCCAGTCATGGCTGGGCTTCTGACGTCCCACTCCTTCATCACTTGATTAACTACCAAATCTGAGTCGCCATAGACCATGAGGCGACGGACGCCGAGTGAGATGGCCATGCGCAACCCATACAGTAGTGCTTCATATTCTGCTTCATTGTTGGAGGAATCAAAGTGAATCTGGAGGACATATCTGAGCTTGTCTCCTCGGGGGGATACCAGAACTACTCCAGCACCAGAACCGTTCAGCATCTTGGATCCGTCAAAGAACATGGTCCAGTGCTCAGAGTGAACTTGAGTCGGCAGTTGCTGTTCGATCCACTCGGCGAGGAAATCTGCTATTGCTTGGGACTTGATAGCTTTCTTTGCCTCAAACTTGATATCCAAGGGAAGGAGTTCAATCGCCCATTTGGCCACTCGACCAGTTGCATCTCTGTTGTGCAGAATCTCTGACAATGGAGCGTCGCTGACGACTGTAACAGAGTGATCCGAGAAATAGTGTGCAACCTTCTTCGTGGTCATGTAAATCCCATAGACAAGCTTCTGATAATGAGGATATCTCTGCTTTGACGGGGTCAGGACTTCAGAAATATAATAAACTGGGCGTTGAACCTTATAAGCTTTTCCTTCTTCTTCCCGCTCGACCGTAAGTACTGTACTGACGACTTGTCCAGTGGCTGCTATATAAAGCAGTAGAGGCTCTTTGCTGATTGGAGCAGCAAGCACCGGCTGGGTGGAAAGCAGGGCTTTTAGCTCTGCAAACGCTGCATCAGCTTCTGGGGTCCACTCGAACTTGTCTGATTTCTTCATCAGTCGGTAAAGAGGCAGCGCCTTTTCACCGAGGCGAGAAATGAATCGACTTAGGGCGGCCAAGCAACCAGTAAGCTTCTGGACATCATGCACACGCACAGGGCGCTTCATTCGGAGTATAGCGCCTACTTTCTCTGGGTTAGCATCGATTCCTCGTTCGGAAACAAGAAAACCGAGTAACTTTCCGCCTGGAACTCCAAACGTGCACTTTGATGGATTGAGCTTGATATCATACCTTCTGAGGTTGGCAAAGGTTTCAGCAAGGTCAGTCAGTAGGTCGGAACCTTTACGTGACTTGACCACAATGTCATCCATGTATGCTTCCACATTCCGACTGATCTGAGTGAGCAGGCACTTCTGAATCATCCTCATGAATGTGGCTCCGGCGTTCTTCAAACTGAATGGCATGGTTACATAACAGAAGCACCCAAACAGGGTGATAAAAGTTGTCTTTATTTCGTCGGGCCCGTACAGACGGATCTGGTGGTACCCGGAATAGGCGTCTAAAAAGGACAAACACTCGCACCCTGCAGTCGAGTCGACTATCTGATCGATGCGAGGGAGAGGGAAGTGATCTTTCAGGCAGGCCCGATTGATATGCTTGAAATCAATACACATACAAAGTGAGTCGTCTTTCTTTGGGACCATGACAACATTGGCTAACCACTCGGAGTGATAAATCTCTCGGATAAACTCAGCTGCCAAAAGCCGAGCCACCTCTTCACCGATTGCCTTTCTTTTCTGGACGGTGGACCGTCGAAGATGCTCTTTAACTGGTTTCACCTTTGGGTCGACTCTCAAATGATGCTCAGCCAGTCCCCTGGGAACACCCGGCATGTCAGAAGGCTTCCATGCAAAGATGTCCCAGTTCTCACGGAGGAACTGGATGAGCGCTTCTTCCTATTTGGAGTCGAGTGAGGTTGAAATGTGAGTCGGAGCAGCATTGGGATCTGTCGGGTGAATGTGAATCGACTTCGTTTCACCAGACAACTGGAATGCTGAATCTGTGGCTGGCTTCTTGGCTCGCAGCAAGTCACTCGGATCTGCATTTTTCTGGTATTCTTGCAATTCTACCACGGCCATCTGGGCATCGGCGATCTTTGAGCCCTTCTGGAAGCACTCTTCAGCCTTCTTCCGATTACCAGAGATAGTGATCACTCCTCTGGGACCAGGCATCTTCAGTTTGAGGTACACGTAACATGGTCGAGCCATAAATCGTGCATAAGCTGGCCTGCCCAGAATTGCATGATAAGCACTTTGGAAATCCACAACTTCAAACGGCAACTTTTATTTACGGTAATTTTTAGAATCACCGAAAACCACGTCGAGTGCAATCTGACCGAGGGATGCAGCCTTCTTGCCTGGAATGACCCCATGGAAACTCATATGGCTTTCACTAAGTCTGGACATCGGAATGCCCATTCCTTTCAACGTTTCTGCATACAGTATGTTCAGACCACTGCCACCGTCCATCAGGACCTTTGTCAGTCGAGTGCCTTTGACCACCGGGTCGACCACCAGTGCTTGCCTCCCAGGGGTGGCGATGTGCGCTGGATGATCAGACTGGTCGAATGTAATGGCAGTCTGCGACCACTTCAAGTAACTGGGTGTCGCCGGAGCGACCATGTTCACTTCCCTGTTGATGACTTTCAATCGACTTTTGCTCTCAACGTCAGCAAAAATCATCAGAGTGGAATTCACGTGGGGATAACCATCGTCATCCTCTTCCTCATCCTCAGCCTTGTCTGCCTCCTTCTCTTTTTCCTTGGGCTGTTTCTCTCGGAACTGCTGGATTAGGAGCCGACACTGCCGAGTGGTGTGCTTCGGGTAAATGAAATTACCTTCTTCATCTTTTTTTGTGTGGATATGGCACGGCAAATCCAACACGTCATTTCCATCTTGATATTTTACTTTCTTGGGGTTCCACGGCCCTTTGGGCTTCCCCTTGAACTTTCCTTGAACCACAGCCAAGGCTTCACCTGGAGCAGCTGGCTCGGCCTTGCGCTTCTGTTTCCGACTGGAGTTTCCTCCTCCGGCTTCGTGGGCGACTGCTTTGTGCTTGCCACTCCGGATCCGCTCTTCTTCTTCACCATTGGCATACTTGGTGGCAATTTCCATCATCCGAGCCAGAGTCATATTTCCTGTCCGGCCAAATTTCATATTCAACTCTCGATACCTGACGCCTTCCTTAAAGGCACAAATTGCCTGATGATCTGACACATCTTCTACTGTGTGGTGCAGGGTGATCCATCTCTGGATATAATCCCTCAAAGTTTCATTCGGTTTCTGAACACAACACTGCAACTCTGTCAAACCTGCCGGCCGTTTGCACGTGCCCTCGAATGTTTTGACAAACACTCGGGCAAGATCTTCCCAAGTATAGATGCTGCCAGGTGCTAACTGATTTAGCCACGCTCTAGCCGAGCCCTCTAACATCAGAGGAAGGTGTTTCATGGCCACTTCATCATTGCCGCCACCAATCTGGACAGCCACTCGGTAGTCTTCAAGCCAAGTGTCAGGCTTGGACTCCCCGGTGAACTTACTAACTCCATACGCCAACCTGAAGTTGGGGGGAATCACCGTAGCTCTGATAGCTCTGCTGAAGCACTCTGGACCAGAGACATGCACCCTGTTGCTGGTTTGTGGACCTCCATCATGGCCCTCCCGGTGAGCTCTGTTTCTGTCGACCAAGCCCTGCACGAGAATAGATCTCGCATCAAAGCCTGGCTCCCTGGGGTCGATTGGAATACCTCGCCCAACACCATGAGGGCGTCTGTCTTCATGCCGCCGAGGCACGTACGACCCGCTCCTCGGGGGAGGCGTGGGCACTCGACGGCGATCATCACGATCGACTCGGCGGTCATACTGCTCTCGGTTTCTGTACTGATCTCGTCGATCCCCACGTCCCTCACGCCTCGGAGGCAATCTTGGGCTATGGGCCGACTGAACTGTGTCTGCCATCACGGATCTGCTGTGGATCCTATCCCGCGACTGAGATACAACTGTATTCTGCTCTCCCACCGCCCGGAGCAAGGCTCGGATCTACACCAGACCTCGACCAGCTTCTGACTGGGAGGGTTGGATCGACTCCGCTATCCGGGCAACAGCAGCTAGATTCTGGATCGGGGTTCGGTATACCTGAGTTGGAGGTGGAAAAAGTTGGCGTCGACTGGACTCAGGAGCATGTTGTCGAGCGCGATCGTCGAGTGCACGCTGGAGGTTCTCCAGTCGAGTGCGCTCAGCCAGATTGGCCAAGCGCGCCTGCTCCAAGGCCTGGGCCTCGGGGGTTTCTCCAACTATAGGAGTGTGCAGGGCATCCATGTTCCGGCGACGAAGTTCTTCCCTCTGCTGCGAGGAGAGAGGTTCGGGGCGGTACTCCTCGTGAATGCGCGACGGATCACCGTTCCCATCACCTCCGTCTTCACGATTGAAGCTAGGAGGACCGTGTGGTCCATTTACCATCAGGACTTCCGCCACCGAGTCACTGATGTCGCACTCGGATGCGGTCTCTACGGAGCCAGTCGACAGATCGAACATGCCGTAGAGAGATTCGTCGGGCTCGATCGCCGCGACTTGAGGGGTGGCCCATTGGCGGGCCACCACATGCTTCACCCACCGTTGAAGCCTCGACCGACCGGTGCGCTTGCTCCGGCGGGTCGTAGGGAAGGGGAAAGCTGCTGGAGTCGACTGGTACTGGGTCGACGGTTGCCGCAGGAGGACGCCGCGGACGCACGCGCGAAAGTGCACCGCCCCGCGGGCGGGGAGTGCGTCGGTGTCGAGTGGTGCCTCCTGGAGCCAAGCGGAGTCATCGGCGACAAACACGAGCGCGCCGAGACGGATCTCGCGGCCCTCAGCCAGACCTCCGCCTGGAACCATGATGAAGGGGATTGGAAAAATTGCAACTTCTCCAATAAGTTGCTAAGACACCGGCCCCACGGTGGGCGCCAACTGTCGTGGTCCTAAGACTGACAGTAGAATAGGGGGTAGGAATATAGAGGCAAGATCCTAGCTATGGAGGAGTTGTACACACGAGTTTACGAGTTCAGGCCCTTCTCGGAGGAAGTAACATCCCTACGTCTCGGAGCCCTGAGGCGGTCGATGGAATATATGTGTGTGAATTACAGAAAGTGCGAACCCCTGCCCTAGAGGAGGGGGTGGCTTATATAGAGTGCGCCAGGACCCCAGCTCCCCTCCGTTACACAGGGTTCAATGTTCATAAAGGAGGGGCGTTACTGGTAACGTCTGCAGTAAAGTGTTATAAATGCCCATAAAGCTATGGTTTAAGTCTTGACCATTGCAGAGTGGAGAGTTTCTCATCTTCTAGTGGTCGAGTGTCTTCAAGGTGGTCGAGTGTCTTTAAGGAAGTCGAGTGAGCACATCTTCATGGTCGAGTGGATGATGTTTTCTCTTCGACTGCTTCTGGTTCTTTGTAGAGATGTCCTTGGGGAGGGTATGTTGGACAGATCCATGACCCTACCCTAGGTACATAGCTTCATCACCGGCCGAGGGTGCCCCTCGCTGCACGTCCGCCTGAACACGCCTCCTCGCCGCATTCAAATGCCTCCATTAAACCACGTGGAAGCTGAGGAACCTACTCCTGCCACATGTTCGTTTTCGAGTGAGCTGGCATTAAACACAACGCTATGCAAGCTCCCCCCCTCCGTCCGCTATATAAAGGAGGCCAGACGCCGGGCAAGAATCACACCATCAAGTCCGCCACTCCCCATCTCCTCGAACCATCATTGTCTCCACCCTTTTGATGGCACCCGACGAGCAAGAAGAGTAGTTCTTCGGCATAAAAGCCTAGCCCGCCGGATACGAGTGAGGTAGCTCGCAGCTCCACCTCCTCGCCTAGCCTGGCCGGCACACCGGCGCGGGGGGGGGGGGGAGGGGGGAGCATGACGGCATGAGCATCATCGCTGCCGTATAGTACACCATGTCGTACCACGTCTCCCATGCTTTCGACCGCGCCATCTGCCGTCAACGCGCGTGTAACCTCACCTTGCCGATAGAGAAAGAAGCTGGCTGCACGGAGATCGACGAGCCTGTGGCCAACACATCCGCATTTGTGGCCGACATTGATGGAAAGTAGAAGATAGGAAGGCTGCCGCCGCTTGGGTCCCAGGAAGGCTACCGCCGGCGCATCGTCAGCATGTACAACTGGTGACCTGTCCGGTTCTTTATCTTAGACCATCCTCGGCCCTCGCTTGGGCTCCATGGAAGCGGAGGGCCCCCCTTCCCCTTCGGCTGAAGCACCCTTTTTGCCACTCCAATGAGCGGCGCAGTCAGACATAGGGAAGATACGGTGTAAGAATATACTCTGGGGCTCCCGGCAGTCCAGTGAGCGGGCTGTCGGTCATGGGGAAGACAAAGGTGAAGGAAATATGCCCTAGAGGCAATAATAAAGTTATTATTTATTTCCTTATATCATGATAAATGTTTATTATTCATGCTAGAATTGTATTAACCAGAAATATAATACTTGTGTGAATACATAGACAAACAAAGTGTCACTAGTATGCCTCTAATTGACTAGCTCGTTAATCGAAGATGGTTATGTTTCCTAACCATAGACATGAGTTGTCATTTGATTAATGGGATCACATCATTAGGAGAATGATGTGATTGACATGACCCATGCCATTAGCTTAGCACCCGATCGTTTAATATGTTGCTATTGCTTACTTCATGACTTATACATGTTCCTATGACTATGAGATTATGCAACTCCCGTTTACCGGAGGAACACTTTGTGTGCTACCAAACGTCACAACGTAACTGGGTGATTATAAAGGTGCTCTATAGGTGTCTCCAAAGGTACATGTTGGGTTGGCGTATTTCGAGATTAGGATTTGTCACTCCAATTGTCGGAGAGGTATCTCTGGGCCCTGTCGGTGATGCACATCATTTAAAGCCTTGCAAGAAATTCAACTAATAAGTTAGTTGCAAGATGATGTATTACAGAACGAGTAAAGAGACTTGCCGGTAACGAGATTGAACTAGGTATTGAGATACCGACGATCGAATCTCGGGCAAGTAACATACCGATGACAAAGGGAACAAACGTATGTTGTTATGCGGTCTGACCGATAAAGATCTTCGTAGAATATGTAGGAGCCAATATGAGCATCTAGGTTCCGCTATTGGTTATTGACCGGAGACGTGTCTCGGTCATGTCTACATTGTTCTCGAACCCGTAGGGTCCGCACGCTTAACGTTACGATGACAATTTTATTATGAGTTTATATATTTTGATGTACCGAAGGTTGTTCGGAGTCCCGGATGTGATCACGGACTTGACGAGGAGTCTCGAAATGGTCAAGACATAAAGATCGATATATTGGATGACTATATTTGGACACCGGAAAGGTTCCGGGTGAGATTGGGACAATACCGGATCACCGGGAGGTTATCGGAACCCCCCAGGAGGTATATGGGCCTTATTGGGCCTTAGTGGAAAGGAGGGGAAAGGAGCAAGGGAAGGGGCGCCCCCCAAGCCCAATCCGAATTGGGAGGGGGGTCGGCCCCCCTTTCCTTCCTCCCTCCTTCCCCTTCCTTCCCTCTCCTACTCCTAATAGGAAAAAGGGGAGTCCTACTCCCTGTGGGAGTTGGACTCCCCCTAGGGCGCGCCACCCTCCTTGGCCGGCCCCCTCCTCCACTCCTTTATATACGGGGGCAGGGGGCACCCCATAGACACAACAGTTGATCATTGATCTCTTAGCCGTGTGCGGTGCCCCCCTCCACCATAGTCCTCGATAATATTGTAGCGGTGCTTAGGCGAAGCCCTACGACGGTAAAACATCAAGATCGTCACCACGCCGTCGTGCTGACGGAACTCATCCCTGACACTTTGCTGGATCGGAGTCCAGGGATCGTCATCGAGCTGAACGTGTGCTAGAACTCGGAGGTGCCGTAGTTTCGGTGCTTGATCGGTCGGGCCATGAAGACGTACGACTACATCTACCGCGTTGTGCTAACGCTTCCGCTTCCGGTCTACGAGGGTACATAGACAATACTCTCCCCTCCCGTTGCTATGCATCACCATGATCTTGCGTCTGCGTAGGAATCTTTTTGAAATTACTACGTTCCCCAACAGTGGTATCAGAGCCTAGGTTTTATGCGTTGATGTTATATGCACGAGTAGAACACAAGTGAGTTGTGGGCGATATAAGTCATACTGCTTACCAGCATGTCATACTTTGGTTCGGCGGTATTGTTGGATGAATCGGCCCGGACCGACATTACGCGTACGCTTACGCGAGACTGGTTCTACCGACGTGCTTTCCACATAGGTGGCTGGCGGGTGTCAGTTTCTCCAACTTTAGTTGAACCGAGTGTGGCTACGCCCGGTCCTTGCGAAGGTTAAAACAGCACCAACTTGACAAACTATCATTGTGGTTTTGATGCGTAGGTAAGAACGGTTCTTGCTAAGCCCGTAGCAGCCACGTAAAACTTGCAACAACAAAGTAGAGGACGTCTAACTTGTTTTTGTAGGGCATGTTGTGATGTGATATGGTCAAGACATGATGCTAAATTTTATTGTATGAGATGATCATGTTTTGTAACCGAGTTATCGGCAACTGGCAGGAGCCATATGGTTGTCGCTTTATTGTATGCAATGCAATCGCGCTGTAATGTTTTACTTTATCACTAAGCGGTAGCGATAGTCGTGGAAGCATAAGATTGGTGAGAGGACAACGATGCTACGATGGAGATCAAGGTGTCACGCCGGTGACGATGGTGATCATGACGATGCTTCGGAGATGGAGATCACAAGCATAAGATGATGATGGCCATATCATATCACTTATATTGATTGCATGTGATGTTTATCTTTTATGCATCTTATCTTGCTTTGATTGACGGTAGCATTATAAGATGATCTCTCACTAAATTTCAAGATAAAAGTGTTCTCCCTGAGTATGCACCGTTGCCAAAGTTCGTCGTGCCCAGACACCACGTGATGATCGGGTGTGATAAGCTCTACGTCCATCTACAACGGGTGCAAGCCAGTTTTGCACACGCAGAATACTCAGGTTAAACTTGACGAGCCTAGCATATGTAGATATGGCCTCGGAACACTGAGACTGAAAGGTCGAGCGTGAATCATATAGTAGATATGATCAACATAGTGATGTTCACCATTGAAAACTACTCCATTTCACGTGATGATCAGTTATGGTTTAGTTGATTTGGATCACGTGATCACTTAGAAGATTAGAGGGATGTCTTTCTAAGTGGGAGTTCTTAAGTAATATGATTAATTGAACTTAAATTTATCATGAACTTAGTACCTGATAGTATCTTGCTTGTTTATGTTTGATTGTAGATAGATGGCCCGTGCTGTTGTTCCGTTGAATTTTAATGCGTTCCTTGAGAAAGCAAAGTTGAAAGATGATGGTAGCAATTATACGGACTGGGTCCGTAACTTGAGGATTATCCTCATTGTTGCATAGAAGAATTACGTCCTAGAAGCACCGCTGGGTGCCAGGCCTCCTGCTGGAGCAACACCAGATGTTATGAACATCTGGCAGAGCAAAGCTGATGACTACTCGATAGTTTAGTGTGCCATGCTTTACGGCTTAGAATCGGGACTTCAACGACGTTTTGAACGTCATGGAGCATATGAGATGTTCCAGGAGTTGAAGCTAATATTTTAAGCAAATGCCCGGATTGAGAGATATGAAGTCTCCAATAAGTTCTATAGCTGCAAGATGGAGGAGAATAGTTCTGTCAGTGAGCATATACTCAAAATGTCTGGGTATAATAATCACTTAATTCAACTGGGAGTTAATCTTCCGGATGATTGCGTCATTGACAGAATTCTCCAATCACTTCCACCTAGCTACAAGAGCTTCGTGATGAACTATAATATGCAAGGGATGGATAAGACAATTTCCGAGCTCTTCGCAATGCTAAAAGCTGCGGAGGTAGAAATCAAGAAGGAGCATCAAGTGTTGATGGTCAACAAGACCACTAGTTTCAAGAAAAAGGGCAAGGGGAAGAAGAAGGGGAACTTCAAGAAGAACAGCAAGCAAGTTGTTGCTCAGGAGAAGAAACCCAAGTCTGGACCTAAGCCTGAAACTGAGTGCTTCTACTGCAAGCAGACTGGTCATTGGAAGCGGAACCGCCCCAAGTATTTGGCGGATAAGAAGGATGGCAAGGTGAACAAAGGTATATGTGATATACATGTTATTGATGTGTACCTTACTAGAGCTCGCAGTAGCACCTGGGTATTTGATACTGGTTCTGTTGCTAATATTTGCAACTCGAAACAGGGACTACGGATTAAGCGAACACTGGCGAAGGACGAGGTGACGATGTGCGTGGGAAATGGTTCCAAAGTCGATGTGATCGCGGTCGGCACGCTACCTCTACATCTATCATCAGGATTAGTATTAGACCTAAATAATTGTTATTTGGTGCCAGCGTTGAGCATGAACATTATATCTGGATCTTGTTTGATGCGAGACGGTTATTCATTTAAATCAGAGAATAATGGTTGTTCTATTTATATGAGTAATATCTTTTATGGTCATGCACCCTTGAAGAGTGGTCTATTTTTGATGAATCTCGATAGTAGTGATACACATATTCATAATGTTGAAGCCAAAAGATGCAGAGTTGATAATGATAGTGCAACTTATTTGTGGCACTGCCGTTTAGGTCATATCGGTGTAAAGCGCATGAAGAAACTCCATACTGATGGACTTTTGGAACCACTTGATTATGAATCACTTGGTACTTGCGAACCGTGCCTCATGGGCAAGATGACTAAAACGCCGTTCTCCGGTACTATGGAGAGAGCAACAGATTTGTTGGAAATCATACATACAGATGTATGTGGTCCAATGAATGTTGAAGCTCGTGGCGGATATCGTTATTTTCTCACCTTCACAGATGATTTAAGCAGATATGGGTATATCTACTTAATGAAACATAAGTCTGAAACATTTGAAAAGTTCAAAGAATTTCAGAGTGAAGTTGAAAATCATCGTAACAAGAAAATAAAGTTTCTACGATCTGATCGTGGAGGAGAATATTTGAGTTACGAGTTTGGTTTACATTTGAAACAATGCGGAATAGTTTCGCAACTCACGCCACCCGGAACACCACAGCGTAATGGTGTGTCCGAACGTCGTAATCGTACTTTACTTGATATGGTGCGATCTATGATGTCTCTTACAGATTTACCGCTATCATTTTGGGGTTATGCTTTAGAGACGGCCGCATTCACGTTAAATAGGGCACCATCAAAATCCGTTGAGACGACGCCTTATGAACTATGGTTTGGCAAGAAACCAAAGTTGTCGTTTCTGAAAGTTTGGGGCTGCGATGCTTATGTGAAAAAGCTTCAACCTGATAAGCTCGAACCCAAATCGGAGAAATGTGTCTTCATAGGATACCCGAAGGAGACTGTTGGGTACACCTTCTATCACAGATCCGAAGGCAAGACATTTGTTGCTAAGAATGGATCCTTTCTAGAGAAGGAGTTTCTCTCGAAAGAAGTGAGTGGGAGGAAAGTAGAACTTGATGAGGTAACTGTACCTGCTCCCTTATTGGAAAGTAGTACATCACAGAAACCGGTTTCTGTGACACCTACACCAATTAGTGAGGAAGCTAATGATGATGATCATGAAACTTCAGAACAAGTTACTACTGAACCTCGTAGATCAACCAGAGTAAGATCCGCACCAGAGTGGTACGGTAATCCTGTTCTGGAAGTCATGCTACTAGATCATGATGAACCTACGAACTATGAAGAAGCGATGGTGAGCCCAGATTCCGCAAAATGGCTTGAAGCCATGAAATCTGAGATGGGATCCATGTATGAGAACAAAGTGTGGACTTTGGTTGACTTGCCCAATGATCGGCAAGCAATTGAGAATAAATGGATCTTCAAGAAGAAGACTGACGCTGACGGTAATGTTACTGTCTACAAAGCTCGACTTGTCGCAAAAGGTTTTCGACAAGTTCAAGGGATTGACTACGATGAGACCTTATCACCCGTAGCGATGCTTAAGTCTGTCCAAATCATGTTAGCAATTGCCGCATTTTATGATTATGAAATTTGGCAGATGGATGTCAAAACTGCATTCCTGAATGGATTTCTGGAAGAAGAGTTGTATATGATGCAGCCAGAAGGTTTTGTCGATCCAAAGGGAGCTAACAAAGTGTGCAAGCTCCAGCGATCCATTTATGGACTGGTGCAAGCATCTCGGAGTTGGAATGAACGCTTTGATAGTGTGATCAAAGCATTTGGTTTTATACAGACTTTTGGAGAAGCCTGTGTTTACAAGAAAGTGAGTGGGAGCTCTGTAGCATTTCTGATATTATATGTGGATGACATATTGCTAATCGGAAATGATATAGAATTTCTGGATAGCATAAAGGGATACTTGAATAAAAGTTTTTCAATGAAAGACCTCGGTGAAGCTGCTTACATATTGGGCATTAAGATCTATAGAGATAGATCAAGACGCTTAATTGGACTTTCACAAAGCACATACCTTGACAAAGTTTTGAAGAAGTTCAAAATGGATCAAGCAAAGAAAGGATTCTTGCCTGTGTTACAAGGTGTGAAGTTGAGTAAGACTCAATGCCCGACCACTGCAGAAGATAGAGAGAAAATGAAAGATGTTCCCTATGCTTCAGCCATAGGCTCTATCATGTATGCAATGCTGTGTACCAGACCTGATGTGTGCCTTGCTATAAGTCTAGCAGGGAGGTACCAAAGTAATCCAGGAGTGGATCACTGGACAGCGGTCAAGAACATCCTGAAATACCTGAAAAGGACTAAGGATATGTTTCTCGTATATGGAGGTGACAAAGAGCTCATCGTAAATGGTTACGTTGATGCAAGCTTTGACACTGATCCGGACGATTCTAAATCGCAAACCGGATACGTATTTACATTAAACGGTGGAGCTGTCAGTTGGTGCAGTTCTAAACAAAGCGTCGTGGCGGGATCTACATGTGAAGCGGAGTACATAGCTGCTTCGGAAGCAGCAAACGAAGGAGTCTGGATGAAGGAGTTCATATCCGATCTAGGTGTCATACCTAGTGCATCGGGTCCAATGAAAATCTTTTGTGACAATACTGGTGCAATTGCCTTGGCAAAGGAATCCAGATTTCACAAGAGAACCAAGCACATCAAGAGACGCTTCAATTCCATCCGGGATCTAGTCCAGGTGGGAGACATAGAGATTTGCAAGATACATACGGATCTGAATGTAGCAGACCCATTGACTAAGCCTCTTCCACGAGCAAAACATGATCAGCACCAAGGCTCCATGGGTGTTAGAATCATTACTGTGTAATCTAGATTATTGACTCTAGTGCAAGTGGGAGACTGAAGGAAATATGCCCTAGAGGCAATAATAAAGTTATTATTTATTTCCTTATATCATGATAAATGTTTATTATTCATGCTAGAATTGTATTAACCGGAAACATAATACTTGTGTGAATACATAGACAAACAAAGTGTCACTAGTATGCCTCTACTTGACTAGCTCGTTAATCGAAGATGGTTATGTTTCCTAACCATAGACATGAGTTGTCATTTGATTAACGGGATCACATCATTAGGAGAATGATGTGATTGACATGACCCATTCCATTAGCTTAGCACCCGATCGTTTAGTATGTTGCTATTGCTTTCTTCATGACTTATACATGTTCCTATGACTATGAGATTATGCAACTCCCGTTTACCGGAGGAACACTTTGTGTGCTACCAAACGTCACAACGTAACTGGGTGATTATAAAGGTGCTCTACAGGTGTCTCCAAAGGTACATGTTGGGTTGGCGTATTTCGAGATTAGGATTTGTCACTCCGATTGTCGGAGAGGTATCTCTGGGCCCTCTCGGTAATGCACATCACTTAAGCCTTGCAAGCAATGCAACTAATAAGTTAGTTGCAAGATGATGTATTACAGAACGAGTAAAGAGACTTGCCGGTAACGAGATTGAACTAGGTATTGAGATACCGACGATCGAATCTCGGGCAAGTAACATACCGATGACAAAGGGAACAAACGTATGTTGTTATGCGGTCTGACCGATAAAGATCTTCGTAGAATATGTAGGAGCCAATATGAGCATCCAGGTTCCGCTATTGGTTATTGACCGGAGACGTGTCTCGGTCATGTCTACATTGTTCTCGAACCCGTAGGGTCTGCACGCTTAACGTTACGATGACAATTTTATTATGAGTTTATATATTTTGATGTACCGAAGGTTGTTCGGAGTCCCGGATGTGATCACAGACTTGACGAGGAGTCTCGAAATGGTCGAGACATAAAGATCGATATATTGGACGACTATATTTGGACACCGGAAAGGTTCCGGGTGAGATTGGGACAATACCGGATCACCGGGAGGTTATCGGAACCCCCCGGGAGGTATATGGGCCTTATTGGGCCTTAGTGGAAAGGAGGGGAAAGGAGCAAGGGAAGGGGCGCCCCCCCCCAAGCCCAATCCGAATTGGGAGGGGGGCCGGCCCCCCCTTTCCTTCCTCCCTCCTTCCTCTTCCTTCCCTCTCCTACTCCTAATAGGAAAAAGGGGAGTCCTACTCCCTGTGGGAGTTGGACTCCCCCCTAGGGCGCGCCACCCTCCTTGGCCGGCCCCCTCCTCCACTCCTTTATATACGGGGGCAGGGGGCACCCCATAGACACAACAGTTGATCATTGATCTCTTAGCCGTGTGCGGTGCCCCCCTTCACCATAGTCCTCGATAATATTGTAGCGGTGCTTAGACGAAGCCCTGCGACGGTAAAACATCAAGATCGTCACCACGCCGTCTTGCTGACGGAACTCATCCCCGACACTTTGCTGGATCGGAGTCCGGGGATCGTCATCGAGCTGAACGTGTGCTAGAACTCGGAGGTGCCGTAGTTTCGGTGCTTGATCGGTCGGGCCGTGAAGACGTACGACTACATCAACCGTGTTGTGCTAATGCTTCCGCTTCCGGTCTACGAGGGTACGTAGACAACACTCTCCCCTCTCGTTGCTATGCATCACCATGATCTTGCTTGTGCGTAGGAATTTTTTTGAAATTACTACGTTCCCCAACAAAAGGGAACCGCCGCGGCCCACCATAGACTAATGTAGTATATCCGTGTCATGAGAGTGGAGCTCCGCGCAACCGTACTTGAACATAGTTTTACCTTTTTAGGAACTACTCTACAGAGGCGATCAGGAGGCGACATTTTGCCTTCCTCAACACCGGCGATGCTGGGGGTCCTCGTCCTCTACATCTGCCGCTTCGGCGGCAGGGGACGGGGACCCCAGCAGTTTCTCTCCGGCTGTGCATTAGGATAGGCTTAGTTTATTTCCAGAGGTGCTGCATCAATGGCGAGGACAACGCCGCGTCGAAATAATCTGCTTCTGCTCATCCCCCATATCGGCGTCGTTCTAATGGGTGGCGTTGGGGAGCAGGTGGCTCTATTTTCTTGCTGGTCTTCAGATCCGGTGAGACTTGTGTCTGATGGTCGACGCACAACACTCTCCTGGGTGACGTTGGTGTCGACCATTGCAGTTGTGTTTGGTCTCTTGCAGTGGGGTGCATGGATAGAAACATGGAGCGGTATTCCTCTTCTTCGATCATGTCGGATGAAGTTGACGGCATTGGGATCTAGTGGACACAGGGAGGAACCCCGGCCGACGTGCCACAAAGCCTCGGTCTCGTCGTCTGCGGCGGTCTGGTTCATCGGCTCGAAAAGCATCCTTGTATGTGAAGGTGCTCCTCTAGATCTGGGTATGATAGCAGTTCCCCTCTTTCTCAACGTTGCTTCAGCGGCGGAGGAGGACAATGGTGGGCGACGTTTCGGTATGGCACAAGATTCTGCCGAAGTAAAATTCTTCCACCGGAGTCTTTGGTGTAATATTTTAAGATATGTATGTATGTCTCTTATGATGACCAGATGTATACTCTTTGTAATCGATTTGTCTAATTTATGAAATATATGTGGTTATTTCATTTTTTTTTTACCTTTTTAGTTTAAATATGTCCAAAATACAACCGTTTTCGTCCGGTTTCTATGAAATCCGTCATGTTTAAATGAAATACAACCTTGTTTGCATGAACTTCATCCAGTTTATTGAAGAAGTGTTTGCAATGTATGCGGCTACGGTTGAATAGCGGCCTCTCACATTCATGTCCACAGTTTGGTCCCCCTGTCCGCCAACGGAGACAATTTGCAGTTGGAGATGCCCTTATTGTTGTTGACAAATATGCTCCGCCTGCTACCAGCGTCGCATGCCAACTTTAAAGATTTATAGTCCTCAACCAAACTGGCACATCCGTAAGATTTCAATGTTGCTCTCAATGTCGCCGGCCGTGGAATCAGAAAATAGACTAAACTGAACTGAGAATACACCGAGACTTCAAAAGTTGCGACCTTGTCACTGACACAGCAAAATCTCGTTTGCTTCTACACAACTTCCTAACACGATGAATGCTAATAAAACACGGGCATTCTGCAGCACATAAGCAAGGGCTAGTTTAACCATCTAACTCTAGTAATTAATTACCGACGATGCAAATATACACATTGACCGTGCAATCAGCACATCCAACGGATCTCGAGTGTTTGTCAATTTGGTGCTGCACACCCATGGCAATCGCTTCAGGCAAGAGACACCTTCTCCTTTATCATTCAGGATTTGAAGCATAGCATTTTCCTTCCACCGAAGTTCCTTCATTTGCAACACACAAAATTCAACATTAAGAAGCGAAGTAGAACACGCATAAGATGGCGATCCTATGCGTTCATTTCATATACATTTCAGAACAAAAGCATAACCAACCTCAACATGTCTAAATGCACGGTTTGGCAACATATTACGGTAAGACTACAATGTTATTATTCCCTTGCCACTACTGGGGGAGGGGGCAGTGTACTTTAGATCTAAAACACCAAGGGGTGCTCAAATCACCCTGGATTTTTTTTTACACAATTCACATTCTAGGTAAATTTGGTTATTGCAGACAATGACTCAAATTAATCGTGCCAAATTTCTATGAATGATAAAAAAATAGCTTTAGAAGTTGCTCCCTCTGAGTTCCCCAAAACTTTCCATTTCAGACATAGCAAGTAAGACTTTAAGAGCTTCGACAACCAATATCTCTTGTAAACAAGATTCAATAATTGGAAAGGTAACTTTATAATATAAGAGTGACTGGGTTATAACTAGTAGTGGTCAACGCTGCATTTTGGAGACCGTGCTTATGCCCAAAATGACAACTATTACAATACTGGAGGGAAGTATTATCAAAAAGAAAATTGATAATGAAGAAAAACTGAAAGTGTTGTATTTACTTACATCATAGAACATCCCCGGCGCTGTTTCTTTTTCTTCTTTTCTCTTTGTTTAGTTGGGGGCTGGATTACTACCTTGATAGCAGCATCAAACACAGCTTTGACATTCTGCATATTGCACAAGTGTAAGAATTTTCAGTTTACACAAACACTTTGAAGAAGAAACAATTGCTGCAGCGAGGGCATACAGTTCTCTTACAGAAAACTTTACCTGTTGTGTCTTTGAGCTGCACTCTATGTAATATAAAGCACCAACTTGCTTACGAAGTTCCTCCCCCTGTGGCAATAGCAAGCACAAAATTGAGTTTCAGAAGCCAGGTTGCATTATTCATCTCTTTGACCTTAAGGTCAAGGACATTCAAAGCTCACCGATTTATCAACAATCAACAACATATACAATTGAGATGTACTACCTGTGCTGTGGTAACGGGTATCATGCCAGGGTGGTCCAGCAAATAGTGCTTGTCTTCACGAAGATCTGCAAGCAACATTACAATTTGTGAATATTAAAACCATATTTAATTAAGGAATGATTTGTCGTAGATATATAGTGTTGGATAGTATTTCTTGTTGGCCTATTAGGCTTCCTACCCCCAGCAGCAAATGAATGGTTTTGACAGCTACAATGATCTTGCTAGAAGTGCATGATTAATCTCATAGAAAGTAGCTAGTTAAGGACGCAGGATTAGGATTTTTCTTGTGTGCTTCATCCATGGTTCGTAATCAATCATGGCAGAGTTTTTCATTATCACGTTTAAACACGACATTTCATGCAGTCCAATCCGTAAACGACCTTAAACCTTACCATATTTATTAAGCTTCACCAGACATACTATTTATTCAACAACTATTTGGATGATAGCTTCTGTAAGCTACAAAGTATCTGGCCCCCAACTACATGGATGATAAGCTGTCCACGCTACAAAAGATCACTATCAGTGGATTACCAACCAAACTAAATTCCAACCACGCCGAGACAAGGAGACGCCAACGAGTTACTACTACGTAACAGGACAAGATACACAAATCATGCCACCAATCCCACCCACCGCCCACCTATAAGCAGTTATTAAGCAAACAATAAGCTTTCACTGTCATCACAACTCACCCAGTTTTGTGCCTACCAGCACAACCGGCACGCCGGGCGCGTAATGCTGAAGCTCCGGTATCCACTGAAAGAGGAAACAACAAGGCGCAAAACATTCAAACCTCTTTGACATTTTTTTTCCAAATAAAAAGGAACAAGTCCTACTACAAAGGATGCTAGTAGAGCATTTCGGCACCTTCTTCATGATATTCTCATAGCTAGCTCGGCTCACGAGAGAGAAGGCAAGCACAAAAACATCAGCGCCGCGGTAGCTCAGAGGCCTCAGCCGGTTGTAATCCTCCTGCCCTGCAAGGATGGTACCATGTGAGCTCCCCCGGTTACCAAATGAATTCGTCAGAGAGTAAAATTTGCTGCTGCGATGTGCAGCTGAGGCAAAACAAAACCTACAAACCACAGGCGCAGCAGGGCAAAGAAAGCGGTCGAATCAGGGGGTGAGAGTTACCGGCGGTGTCCCAAAGGCCCAAATTCACGGTGGTGCCGTCCGCCACCACGTTTGAGCTGAAATTGTCGAACACCGTGGGTATGTAGTCCTGCCAAGGCCAATGCCCGTCAGAAAATTGAGAAATTGGTGTCTCAGGCGCAATGGAAAATCAGCCACGACGCTAATCCATCACAGAAAAACACGCCTCGAAAGCAAATTGGGAAAGATCCTTTGCGCGACAGTCTCCAATAATACAAAATCACCACCGGTACCGTACTGAAAAAAAATACCCTGAAATGGAACATATCTAAAGCTCGCGCCTTTGGCGCAAGAGCCGGCTGCAGGCTTGCAGCAACAGGGGGGGGGGGGGGGGGGGGGGGGGAGGGGGAGAGAGAGGAAAGATTTGGTGCTCACGGTGGGGAACTTGTTGCTGGTGTAGCAGATGAGCATGCAGGTCTTGCCGACGGCGCCGTCGCCCACCGTGACGCACTTGATGAACCGGGAAGCGCTGGACGCCATGGCCGCGCGCGCCTCTCCGAGTCCTTCCCCCGGAGGTCGAGGAAGGGGGGCGAGGGGAGGGGACAGAAGAGGGGTGGGGAGAGGAGCGGAGCGGAGCGGCGGAGCTCTTGCTGCGGTGGTGGTGATGGGGGTAAGTGTTTGGTGCGTGACTTCTTGAGGAAGTGAAGAGGGTCACATGCTTGGCACCTCACTGTACTGTCCCGAGAGCAGACAAGTAGAGGACGACCCCCGCTCCCTCCCTCCCTCCCTCCCGCTTGTCGTGTTGGTGCTACTGCGTGGCGGTGGGGGAGTGAATTGCAGCTCTAGGATAGGACCTGTGAATTCATTTATCATGATACGTATACGCATTTCAACAGGCAACTACGTATACGTATTTATCTATTTATCAAGAGTACAGTAGTTGATAAATGTGGTGATGTTGCAGTGAGTTCTAATGTGAAATTAGTGTATGATTGCACGATATATTGCTCTTCGTGCATAGACACGTATATATGATGTACAAAGGTGGACCACGGACCTCAACTATACAAGAAATTAGGAGGCGAGTCCAATACATAATATGCACATAACACATATAGATATTGTGAGACCTGTTGTAGTAATAAGATAATAGAGCGTTTCTACGAGCAAAACACTAACAAGAATTTCCTACTGTTCTTTGGAATAAAAGAATGATTCCCTAAAGCTGATTTGATATTATGTATGATCCGTGTGTTTGAAGTTTTGTGTATTTTCAATCACCTTTTCTGTGGTTCGCTTTATTAGTTTTCATACATGTAGGTTTTCTTAAATTCTCATGTACCAATTCATGCTCGTAGCATTTTTTTGCATAAAAGAACTGATAAAATAAATATAATATAAAGATGAACAATAATGCTTATCGTGACAAGCTAAATAGGCACCTAGCTGAACTTACTAATATTGGCGCGCTTATCTTTGTTTTGAAAAATGACACGCTATTGTGCGTAATTTCATGAAACGGCCTAGCTGACGTAGCTCAAATATTAAAACTTTAGTTGTCGCTCATAGTATAATGACTGCTTTAAAGCGGAACTGAAATGCTAAGTTTAGAACTGTGTAAAACAGAGTTGGCCGCTAGATAATACTTCCTCCTTTCCGGTTTATAGGGCTTATCTCAAAATTTTAGTTTTTCCATTTTATAAGGCTCAATTTGGTTGTTCCCCATCATATATTCAGACTTCAAGGTGCATTAAATCATTGCATGCAAGTATTAAGAGAAAACTGACCAATGCATGCACTTTGTGCATGCATGCATTGCAATTAATGCATTCGTAAACACAATTTTTTGAGAAAAACAAGAGCATTAATTGGGTGCTTTTGCAAACTATAAAAAATATTCCACCACTCATCATCTACCTTGGTTGGTGAGATTTTTGAATTGAGCCTTATAAATCGGAAAGGAGGGAGGGTTTGATCTTCGTTAGTCATCATCAAATCAGTCGCTTTTATGTGTTTCACTGTTGAGTGCTCTATCTTAGTTATGGAATACATGAAATGAATATGCACATCTTTTGAAATATATGCTATTAATTGCGTTTATATGTGTGTATGTATGTAACAGAATTAACATTCCGGGTGAATTGTATTCGCGGCCTAAAGCGGAAATGAAATGTTGAGTTCAGAACTATGTAAAATGGAGATGGCGGCTAGATAAGATATATGGCTTGATCTTCATTAGTTATCATCAAATCAGTTGCTTTTAATAATTTCATTCATTACTGAGTAGTCTATCTAGATTATGGAATAAATGGAACAAATACGCACATCTTTTCAGATATATCATATTAATTGTATTTATATTATGCGTATATGTGTCACATGAATTAGTATCCCAATTTAATTGTATTAATACTCCCGCCTTTTACAAATACTGGTAGTTTTCTTTCTTTACCTTTCGTTACTACTATGCATGACTTTTGACTACCATGTTCGGCCATATATGATAGCAAAAATTGCAGAATGTGTTTGGAAGGTCGATCCAGCGACATTATTTTCACATGGTTTATATTACACAACACATACTACATCCATGCTGCCTTACCATAGTGGACGAAGAGGATACTAGGAGTATACAAGGGATAACCCGAAATCTCCATAATTGCAACTAGTGCCGAAAGTGTCGTGGAAACTTGGGAGAAAAATGCGCCTCATCATAGCCAGCGATGGGAAGGACAAAAAAAAAGTTGCAGTAGTGTCAATTGAAAGGGGTGCTTTCAACTTTGAACCAATGTTCATACACAAAGTGATAATGTGTATACATCGTAGCCAGCGATAGTAGAAGTCTTCAACAAAAAGGAAAACAATGTGGTGATTTTTGCAGTTCTGGGTTGTAATGTGAAATTGGTATATTCTCATACCTGTTGCAATACATTTGGTGAGCGAAATCCTAAAGAAATTATCTTATTGTCGGTGTTTTGAGTAAAAGAATGATTATGTAAAGCTACGTTGATATTACGTAGGATCCATATGTTCGAAGTTTTAATGCGTTTTCAATCGCTTTTACTGTGATTCACTTTGTTGATTTTCATACATGTAGGTTTTCTTAATTTCTCATGTAGCAACTCATACACATAGCATAATTTCAGAAAACGAGAAACCTGGTAATAAAAAAATTATTATATGAACAATGATGCTTATCATGATAACCTAAATGGGCACCCAGCTGAACTTGCTAATATTGGTGCACTTATCTTGTTTTGAAAATAGACCTGACATTGTGCGCAATATCATAAAACAACCTGGCTAAACGGCTGTCGTAGCTCAAATATTAAAGATTTAGTTGTTGTCCATAGTATAATGACTACTCTAAAGCAAAACCAAATGCTAAGTGTAGAAGTGTGTAAAACAGATATGTTAGCTTAGATATCAGGGTTTGATCTTCGTTAGTTATCCGGCTACTTTTATGTGCTTCCCTACCAAGTACTAAACCTTAATTATGCAATAAATAAAATTAATATTCACATTTTTCTCAAATGTATGTTATTAACTGCTTTTATATTGTGTGTATATGTATCACAAGAATCAACATCCCGATTGAATCATATTGATACTCCCGCCTTTTACAAATATTGGTAATTTAATTTATTTTATCCTTCGTCAACTACCATGCATGACTTTTACAACCATGTTCAACTATATATCATTAAAAGTTCCAGTATATGACTAAAGTTTAAGTCAATTGAATGATACTATTCTCACATGGCTTATCTCTATGCCTTACACATACTACGTCCCATGTTGACCTACGTTGTTGATGGGTTGGGTACCAGAAGCCTACAATAGATAACCCGAAATCTCCAAATTTTCAGCTAGTGCCCAAAATGCCCCCAAAATAACAGGTCAATTTTTTTCAAAAAAGAATAAAGATTCAGGTCTAGCGTATAAAAGTTCATCAAAAGCGCAAAGCACATCAAACATATTAAAAATTACAGCGAGGTCTCTAGACCACCGAATGACCATTACCACCAAAAAAGTATAAAAACATGACATTATAATCATAAACCGGAGAGAACAAGTGCCAATTGTAGCCAGTGACGGATCAAAATTTTGCACTAGTGTCAATTAAAAAGGGGTTGCTTTCAACCTCTAAACAACGTTCATACACAAAGTGACAAAGGTTCCAACTAATTAATCACCTACGAGTCTTGGGCGGGAAGCAATGTGGTGTTCCTGGTCCGTTTGGTGATGTTTTAGATGCCCCTTGCGATCTTTGTCATGAGATGCTATGTTTTGCAACTCAAGTAAAGAAATTCCCGTCCTTCAGTAACACGTATAGTAATATAAAAAGGAGGTGGAATGGAATATGGCTGTCATTGTTTAGCATTTTTGTGTGTTTCCTGCCCTGCACATGAAATCCCCTTTTCACCCTTTCTCTTGGAAGCTTGCTCATAGTACCCTCGCACACGCTGTACACACCATGACCCCAATCATCAAATCATTGGTTAATGAGGCTCCCATCATTGCGAGGGTTAGCAGCGCCCTAGAAATGCCGCCGGTGAATCGTGTACAAGCTCGTTCTTTCCCGCATTTTTCTTTTAAAAAATACTTCCTCTGTAAAAAAAATATGAAAACATTTAGATCATCAAAATAGTGATCTAAACAATCTTATACTCCCTCCGGTCCTTTTTAGTTCGCATATAAGATTTGACTGAAGTCAAGCCTCGTAAAGTTTAACCAACTTTATAGAAAAAAAATACCAACATTCACAATCTGAAATCAATATCAATAGATGTGTCATGACTTAAAGTTTCATATTCTATAACTTTAGCATGGCAGATGTTGATATTTTTTCATATAAATACGGTCAAACTTTGTGAAATTTGACTTCAGAGAATTGTAATATGCAGAGTAAAAAGGACCAAAGGAAGTATCTATTTGCAGAGGCGGTAAAAACTACTCCCTTCGTCCTATAATGTAAGACGTTTTTTAACCTTAGTGTAGTATTAAAGAAATATCTTATATTATGGGACCGAGGGACTAAAAGTCATGCAGCTCTGCTTCTTCCCCTCCTGCATTTCCCCCATCTCGTTCGGTACATATGTGAAAGAAAAGAGGAACGGGTCACCCACCAATTTACTAAAGTCAAACGATGATGAAAGCACTCCTCGCCAATTTGTGAGGTCAAATCGTCATGACAAAAGCGTATCCCACCAGTCCACAAATCCGGATCACGGCAAAAGCATTTTATAGTTACCGTCTTGGCAATTCGGCATGCATGAGACCACTCACACACTCACCGCCTTTACTTGCCCCTTACGATGAGTAGAGAGTGATCAAATGCTCCACCGATGATGACATGAATAGTAAGTCGGGGGGATCGACCGGGGACATGTACGCTCAGACCGAGACGTGGCGTAGAAAAATGAACACCAAGTGCAACTTACACTTTGTTTAGATTAGATTAGATACATTACATTGGTCGACCGCGAGAAAAAATATGTCCGAGCGAGCTCCTGGTGCACGGAGACAAAGACATTTCTGAAATCGAATTCTGCTAGGTTCGCCCTTTGGTTCAAATTCTGCTACGCGTCAGCGAAATCCGTCAATAAAAACTGAACCAAACAGTACCAAAAGCATCTGGCTTCCTGAACGCACGCTCTTCCTTTTTGTTCGCTATCTCTTCTCTGGCCACCGTGATTAATTAGGACGGACGGACAAAGCTTGGATTTACATGGTGTGCGTGCGTGCGTGCAAGCATGCATGGCAGCTGGTCGTGTCCCTGGCAGATCGGCAACGCTTTCTGCTGATTCGTGCGCGTCTGCGTGCCCTCCGGCCTCTGCCGGCCCAAAACGGCATATAAAAGCATCTCCAACAGGCGTGCTAAATAAGCGTCGCGTCGTAAATATACCCACTTTAGCGCGGGCGTAACCCGGCGGATGGCTCCAGCGGCGCGCAATAACCGCGCGCGCGGTATAACCAGTTGGGCGCGTGGCAAGAAGCGGTACCTCGCGCGGTGTATTTGCGGCGCCCGCTTCCGCACGCGGCACACTCGACGCTCGCGCTGCGCTCTTCTTCTCCCCCTCCAAAGCCCCGCGCGCGCCGGTGCCGGCGACCCGCACCCATGGACGCACGCGTCGGCACCCCGCTCACCCCATCCTATAGCCGCGACCCCCCCGCCACCGCCGCCGCTGCCACAAACCCTAGCCCGGGTGGCGTTGGCCTCGCCTCCGCCGGAGCTCCTCCGACCAGCGGCCTCGCGCGCGGCCTCTTCATGCCGCTGCGGATGACCTCGGCGGCGGGTGGCGTCGCGCCAGCGCCGGCCCGAGCCACCGCCCCCTCCTCCTCAAAGCTCCCCAATGCGGCGCGGCCAAAGAAGGGCAAGACATCGGCGAAGAAAAACAAGGCGGCGGACGGCTCCGGCACCTCCAAGGCGAGGAGGAAGAAGCTTGCGGGGCGTGCGACGGGCGCGGCGGCTGCCGAAGCGCCGGCAAGCTCACTCGTTGAGCCGGCGGCCGGCGCGCACAACATGTTCGACGAAATGCCTCCAAGGTAAAAAAAATTCTAACTTTTCATTTTTTTGTTATTTTTTGAATGCATTCGTCACATATAGATAGCTTATTTGCATTGTGCAAAAAAAATTGTAGTCTCAATGATGATGCATACATGTCAACGATGGGTGTTGGCTCCAACAATTCGCATTGGTCTCAAACCAATGACATGCATTTTGAAGACCATGAGTTCGAGGTGGACGAGGAGGGTGAGGGCATTGTCGATGCACCGAAAGGAAGAGCGGGCAATTACACCAACGCCGATGACATCTTACTATGCAATACTTGGTTGCAAGTGTCGAGGGATCCATCCGTTGGAGGTGATCAAAGTAGAGATGTTTATTGGAACCGGATGAAGGAACACTTTGATGCTCACAAAGTGAGTGGAATTGACCGCTCCAACTGATCACTTAGGTCCCGGTGGTCGAGAATCAATTCGGATTGTCAAAGGTGGGCGGCCTGTCAAAAGGCGGTTGAAAAGTTGAACCCAAGTGGCACAAATGAGGACGATAGAGTAAGCGCCATTTCATCTTACATGTTGGTGCTAATTTGCTTTGTTTTGCTTGTTGTTGGTGCTAATTTGCTTTCTTTTCATGTAGTTCAGCATTGCGCAAAACTTGTTCAAAGAAGAGGAGAGGAAAACCAAGAAGGGGAAGATCAAGAAAGGAAGGGTATTTACTTTGCCTCATTGCTATGAAGTGTTGAAGGATGATGAGAAATGGAAGAAGCGTGAAGATTTGGATGATTTGCATTTGAGCGACAAACAGAAGCGAACAATTAAGTTGGATGATGATGATGAGGATGATGCATCAAGTGATGACGGCAAGAGAAGCCCCACACCCAACTCGGTTTCATACTCGAAGCCAAAGCGGACGGATGGGTGCAAGAAAGACAAAACTGAAAAAGAAGAAGAGGAAAGAAGATGATGAGCTCAAAAATGCTATGGAAACTATTGTGAAGGCAAGACAAGAAGCCAACGAGAGGTGAGAAAAATGGCAAGGACCCAAGATGCCGCGGCCAAGGAGAGGAGGTTGGCGGCCGAGGAGAGGAGGGTGGCGGCCAAGGAAAGGAAGGTGGCTTTGGAGGAGAGGAAGGTGAGCAATGAGGAGCGAACTAGGTTGTTGGAATGGGAGAAGCACTTGTTCTTCTTGGACACAACTAACCTCAATGCGGCGCAAAAGGAGTATGTCAATCTTGCCCAAGAAGAAGTCTTGATCCAAAAAAGAGCCATGGTTCGTGCAATGGGTGGCGGTGGCCTCGGCGCAATGGGTGGCGGTGGCCTCAGCGCCATGGGTGGCGGTGGCCTCGGCGCCATGGGTGGCATGGGTGGCTTCGGAGGTACCGTGGGCGGTTTAGGTGCAATGGGAGGCATGCCTGGCTTTGGAGCACCCCCCGACGCTATGGTCACCATGAGAGGCATGAGTTTTGCTTCTCTCATGGGAGGCATGGGTGCACCTCCAGCCGCCATGGGCGGAATGTCTTTCGATGTGCCTCCTCGCACACATTCCCATGAAGATGTCGTTGAAGATCTTGCCAACATCGTCGTAGCTTCACGTGATGCGGTGCGCGATGAGGAGAGGGAGGAAGATTCATTTTCGGAGGTGGAAGAATCGTCTTCCGAAGATGAGGACGAGGACGAAGACGAGGACGAGGACGAGGAATGATGTGTCTTTCATTTGTGTATTGAACTTAATTTGCATTTTGAACTTGGTTGGATGAACTTGTGGGCATGATTTTAAACTTGTGGGCATGAACTTCATCAACTTGTTTGTGCGAAATTTTTATTGTGTTGAAAAATGTTTATCATTTTGTGTTGAAAATGCTATATGCAATGCACCGACGAGTCGCGCGCACTGCATTTTAGCGCGGCTGCTGGAGCCAGCGCTGCGCGCTGCGCCAAACCAGACGATGCGCGCGCGGCATATATGTTTTTTGCGCGCGGCGCGACCGACGTCTGTTGGAGATGCTCTAATAATGATATACAGAGCGTTTTGACACTGCAGAGCGGCCTTCGTCTTAAAATAAATGTCTCAATTTTATACTAACTCTAATACAAATTCATACTAAGATCAAAACACTTATTTTAAGACGAAAAAAGTATATGGTAATTATTTTTAGGGAATTGGTATAATAATCACTGATCGACGTGGCATGGTGCCATGCTGCGGGTAGCCGAGGACACCGCCGGCGTCTTCTTCGACCGACGCGCACCCGCGTTTCGCAACTCACAATACATTTTTCATTTGAAAACAAAAGAAATAAAATCACAATGCGTTTTTTTTGGCAGGGTGACAGGACATCTTCTTTGCTTTTTTTTTGAGAAAAAAGACATCTTCTTTACTGGGATGAAAACGGGTGCAAATGATGCGCGTTGTGCCGAAAGCAAAGCAAAGCAGAAAACGTTCCTTGCGGTGCAAGATTTGCGGCGCCTGCTCTGCTCTATCCCGGCCCTCGCTCGTCGGTTCATACTCGGGCCCCGACAGATCTCATCATCGCGCTCGCTCAATACAATTTGGCTTCCCCGTGTTGCTAGCTACAGTACTACTCCTAGAGAACTACGGCTGCGCTAAAAATTTAACTCAGCTAGTGGGTAGGGTACTACACTACTACGATTAGCAGTTTAGCACGGTGGCAGAGGGGATCGAGATCGAGTTCTGTTTAGCCCAAGGCAGGCTTGCTAAAGTTAAGCTCAGCGCACAGCACTGACAGACTGACCACCGTGTCAGTCCTCCGTGCATTTCGGCTGCGTCTGCATGGCTGCATGCGTGCGGCCTGACCGGATGGACGGACCCGCCGTGCTCCCGAAGCCTGCCTTCCTTGGGGTGCTGCTGTTGCTGCCGTGGAGGAGAAGGCGACGACGCTGCCTAGTATTCTCATTTTTTGTATTGTTGTCCGCGGCAGGCAATAGATGCCGCCTACTCCACCGGCGGATCGCACCCACCGCACGCCTGCTGCCATTTACGCGGCCGCAAGCACGGGCACCAAGTTTTTCTTTTGAGATAAGCTCGCAAAGATTTTATTCACCCGTCACAATGTTTACAAAGACGAAATCCAAATTTTCTGGGTGGCCTAACCAGACATAGCAGCCAAAACCCAGGGATAATGCATGCTTTGCTAGTTTGTGAGCCTCAACATTCGAGGTTCTAAATTCATGGTTAATTAAACACGAAGAAAATCTCTAGAGCGATCTATGATTTCATGTACCACGGCCCCATATTGTGCACAAGTGCCTTGCTTGATCGCATCAACGGCCAGCTTACAATCCGACGCCACTGAAATCTTGTGGAAGAGCAAATCATCCGCGAGGGCCAGAGCTTCACGTATTGCCAAAGTCTCCAACGTTTCTGGATCATCGATGTTATTGAAACGGTTCACTGACGCTCCTTGAAACTCCCCACTACCATCTCGACAAATTGCTGTTGCTGTCCCGAAGCCCCCATGTCTGGCAACCGCCGCATCGACATTGACTTTCATGTGATATTCTGGAGGAGGGATCCACTCCGCCGTTCTAGGAGCTGGTGCTTGCTTGTCCTTCGCTGGCTTCTCCATGAACTGAATCTCCGACAGGTAATTCGATATGAAACCGTGGGTGGAAAACGGTGTTTGAAAAATTCCCTCATGTATTAACTTCCTCCGTGAAGACCAGATCGCCCAAAGAGTGACAATCATTGTTACAAGCTCGTCGCTGGGCATCGAATCGAACATGGAGAATAGCCACTCCTTTGCGTCAGCACTTCGGTTCATCGCCATATGTTGCACCATCTCTTCCTTCGACAGAGCCCAAGTGCTCCTGGACAGGGCGCAGTCCAGTAGTGAGTAACGCCAACTATCATGCGCCCCGCACACTCCACACACATCCATGGTGGCCATGTTTCGATGCTGCAGTAGATCTATCGTTGGTAGCGAGTGTTGGGCCAATCTCCATGTAAAAACTTTCAGCTTCGACGACACTTTTAGCTTCCATAAGGCAGCCCAGCTCTTTGTCAGCCCCTGGAGATTAGAAGTATGCTCTCCTTCCTCAAGCCATGCTTCTCTTCCACTCTTTATACGGTATATCATATTATATGCAGTCCTGACAGAGAACCGGCCTCTCGGATCCTCGGACCACGCCCAAAAGTCGTCGACCTGACGAGTGCATAGGGGAATCCTCAGAATGGCCTCGGCATCCACTGGAACAAACACTTGTCTAATCAGTTCTTCCCTCCAAGAAGCGGTCGATGCATCAATTAAATCTGCTACTATCTCTAGAGGGTCATGGATCAAAGATGTGATCGGCCTCATCATACCCGATCGAGGTATCCAATTGTGTTGCTAGATATTGGTCGAGCGCCCATCCCCTATCCGCATGATCGCTCCAAGTTTCAACACGTCTCTCCCATCCACAATAGATCTCCATATCTGGGATGGGTTTGAACCCAACTCTGCCTCGAAGATGGACGAAGTTGGATAGTAAGCTGCTTTTAGGATGCGAGAGCTCAAGGAAAGCGGCTCTGTCAGGCACCTCCACGCTTGTCTACATAGTAGAGCAAGATTAAAAATTTCTATATCCTTAAAGCCGAGGCCGCCCAAGTTTTTGGGATTTGTCATGACGTCCCAAGAAACCCAAGCAGGTTTCCTCTTTCCACGTTTAGATCCCCACCAAAATTGACGTATGATTGAAGTTACACTATCACATAGGCCCCTCGGTAGTCGGAAGCAAGACATGGAAAAAACCGGTATGGCTTGAGCAACTGACTTTATCAGCACCTCCTTGCCCGCTGCTGACAATAGTTTCTGCATCCAACCCTTCACCTTTTCCCACACTCTGTCCCGAAGATAACGGAATGTGGCATTCTTTGACTGACCAACTGCTGTGGGCATCCCCAAATATTTCTCACTCAGAGATTCATTCTGGACTTGTAGGATGTTTTTGATCTGGTTCCTCAGAACCTCAGGGCATCCTTTGCTGAAGAAAATTGAAGACTTTTCAGTGTTAATTCTCTGGCCGGATGCATCACAATAAGTACGAAGCAGGTTTGACACCGCATTTGCTCCCTCCACGCTAGACTTAAAAAGCAACACGTTGTCATCCGCAAAGAGAAAGTGATTCACCACAGGAGCTGTGGGTGCCACCTTCACACCGCCAAGTACCGATGACTGAGAACTAGATTTTAAAAGGCACGAAAGGCCCTCCGCTGCCAATAAGAATAGGTAAGGGGAAATGGGATCTCCCTGCCGTATACCTCTTGAGGGTTTAAATTGATCCAACTTTTCTCCATTGAACAATACTGAGAAAGATATTGTTTTAACCATGCCCATCACAATGTCAGTCCAAGCTGGGGAGAAACCCAACTTCAGCATGATCGCATGTAGGTATGCCCACTCAACCCTATCATATGCTTTCATCATATCAAGCTTGAGGGCACAAAGTCCATTATTCTTAGACTTATTCCTCTTCATAAAATGCAAGCATTCGTAAGCACAAATAATATTGTTTGTGATTAGTCTCCCAGGCACAAAGGCAGACTGTTCTTCAGAAATAATGTCAGGCAAAATTATCTTCAACCTGTTAGCAACAACCTTTGAAACAATTTTATATAAAACATTGCAAAGACTTATTGGCCTGAATCGAGATAAGAGAGTCGGACTAGCTACCTTTGGGATCAACACTAAGACCGTGTCATTAATCCCCTCAGGGCTCTCTTCTCCTCTGATATGCGCAAAACCACTTCCGTCACTTCTTCCCCACATAGATCCTAATGTCTTCTGTAAAAACGAGCCGAAAATCCGTCGGGCCCCGGAGCTTTAGTCGGGAACATCTGAAAAAGTGCCCTTTTCACCTCCTCATTAGTGTATGGAGCACACAATGTGTCGTTCATCTCCTGCGTTACCTTACGGGGTACATGCTGTAATACTTCCTCCATACTGCTCACTCTCTCAAAAGCATATAAAGACTTGTAAAAATCTTGGACCATTGTCCTCAGCTCTGCCGAATCCTCTCTAATGATGCCGAGGGAGTTTGATAAAGCACGTATCATGTTCTTCTTGCGCCTCAGGATCGCACGCATATGAAAAAATCTGGTGTTCCTATCGCCCGCCGACAGCCATTCTATCCGAGATCTCTGGCGCCACATGAGTTCTTCCCTGTGTAGGAGCTCCACAAGCCTCTCATTGAGCTTTAGCTCGACATGCGTGGGGGCGGTGCGGATAGGGTCACCCCTCAGCTGTTCCAACTGCGCCTTGATCTGCTTCATCTCCTTTCGGACACTCCCAAATGTATCTGTACTCCATGTTGATAGATCCTTGCCAATTCTCAGAAGCTTGTCCCGAAAATCTCCTACTCCATATCCCGGTGCGAGAGTGCTCCAGCTATCAGTTATCTTCTCCCTCCAGGACTCGTGTGATTCCCACATAGTTTCGTATCTGAATATCTTCTCCTTCCTCGTGTCATGTTGTGTACCTTCAAATGTCAGCAGGATCGGCTCGTGATCCGAAGTAGCTCCGTCTAAGTGATGTAAAGTGGCCAAAGGAAAGCGAGTTGTCCAACTAGCCGAGGCCAAAGCCGTGTCAAGACGGACCCTGCAGAAGCTCCCTCCTGCAACCCTCTTCTCAAAAGTCCAAGGCCGTCCCTGGTAGCCAAGATCCATGAGCATGCACACATCAACTACATCACGGAAAGCTTGTATTTGTGCATTACTTCTGTCCGCTACTCCATCATGCTCCTCCAGGCGTAGCACTTCATTATAATCGCCAAAACAAAGCCAAGGTAAATCGCTCATCGTACTAATTCCTTTGAGGACATCCCAAGTTTGGTGCCTTAGATGTGTCTGGGACTCCCCATAAACGCATGTGATGCGCCACGGATCCTGGCCCGTTTCTGTGACCCTAGCATCAATGTGATAAATGGAATCTCCCAAAATATCAACCTTGCAGTTGTTGTTCCAAAACATGCCAAGTCCTCCGCCTCTTCCTTGGCTGCTTATTGCATAGGAATTATCAAAACCTAGTGTTCCATCTAAAGCTTCTACACGTGCTCCACTAATCTGTGTTTCGACAATACAAAGCACGGTAGGGGTAAACTTCATCGCGAACTCACGAATCTCTCGAACTGTCGCAGGTTTACCCGCTCCGCGACAGTTCCAACAAAAATCACTCATTGGGCTCGGCGACTCTCCTCTAGGGAGGCCGCCAGATTCTTCACGGTGTTGTTGATACCTTCCTGACAAGTGGTCACCAATCTCGTTCGCTTGGGTTCTCTCTTTGGAGGTGGACTAATCACAGGAGCAATCCCCACGGGCACTATGGCTAGCTGATCCGGTCCCAAACCTGAACCTCCCATGGAAGATGAAGCGTTGATAACATGTTCTGTACCGCTCAATCTCTTACGAGAGGCCTCCTCCATGTCCGTATCCTGGGCCGTTTCTGGGTGATCATCATGATGCTGATGCTTCTCCCGACCCTCCTCGTCAAAACTGTTAACGCCTGTATTCTGTCCTCTCCCTCCTGTATGTCCTCCTCTGCGGCCATCGCGGCGGCCACGGCCACCCCCAGGCCCTCTGCCAGTTCTCATAAACCAGTCTGCCCTCAGGTCCTTAAAAACCAACGCAGAAGGTGGATGCACACCGGTCCCGTGTTCTTTGAAGAGGTGACCCAGGATACCACATACCGCGCACCAATCGGGCAACTTCTCATATTTGACTCGATAAATTTGATGTTTTCCTTCCCTTAGCAAAGATACAACATTCTTCAACGGCTTCGACACATCAATTCTTACCCAAACACGATGGAAATTTCCAGCAAAATCCTGCGAAGGAGGTTCAGCATATAAGACTTCTCCTACTCTGCCAGCAAGTTGTTCGACGAGATGAGCAAACAGGTCGGGTACATCATGGATCTGGACCCAAATATCTATTGTATCCAGCTTGATGGTGGTAGGTTTCGTCACCCCATCGTATGACTTGATGATGACAGCATCTCCCCTGAAGTGCCATGGCCCTTCTTGCATCACCCTCTCCCAGTCTCCTAGGCACGAAAACTGGATGGTGTACAGATTATCTTCCAATGGCCTGAATTTCACCTCTTGAGCAAGGTCCCAAGCAGATCGCATATTGCGAAAGAACCACGTCTGACTATAGGTTTTGACCGAGTTCACCCGCGCAATAGCAACCCATCTAGCAGCATCTTCAGGAATATCGGCCTCATCGAGAACTACATCGTCCAAGTCCTCTTCCTTCAGCCCAAGCTCTTGCATCATCTTCTCTACCTCGCTGACCCCCGCAGAGCTAGGGTTTTCGGTAGAAGCCATGTTGCAATCTCACCCGATTGAGATCATATCGGGTTGAAACAGGGGAACCCTAAGAGCGTCCCGCTCCCCGAAGCCAACCCGTCCCCCACCGATGAACGTGGAAGGATCGGCGAAAGCAACGGGGGAGGTTGATCGGCGGCGACAGGGACGACCAGAACTCCAGGGGCGGCGGATCGCCTCGGAGAAACCAAAACCCTAACGTGAGGGAAAAACAATAGTGTCACCACTCCTAATGGTGAATTCAGGTCTCGGGCAGCCCTGTCGGTGGCCTTCACGGGCGCCAAGTGAATAGGTGATGGATGGGCCTTGGGCCGTCTCATCCGATCCGGAGCGGAGAGAGCAGGGGACGCACGGGCTGCCGCGCCGTACACTGTGGGTCATTCCCCTCCTCTCCCCGCGATTAAAAACCAGCACCGCCGGTACGTGACAGCGTCACGTGGCCGGCCGCGCGCGATGCGCCGGCCCCCTCGTGTCGCGCCAGCCGAGCTTCTACAGCAAAAAGGAAGCGCGACGAGACGCCACTCGCGCGCGCGTCCAGGCTGCCGTCCATGTCTGGCCCGCGCAAGCCGACCACGGCATTGCCATGGCATGGCATGGCAGCGGGCACACCACCAGGGGATGGGGGTGGGAGGACCATCAGCAATTCCTCGAACACAGTACCCATCACGCCGAGGGGGGCTCTCGACGGCACTGGCCCAGGGCACGTTCGTTCGTTCGGGCCGGCAACTGTTGCACGTGCCGTTTGTTTCGTCCCGCCTCGGTCTCGGCGCCACTGCTCACCGTGGAGCCGCGCACAGGCGCTCTACCTGTACGTGGCATCTTATTCAACGGCGCCACGTCCTTCACACCTACTAAGCCGCTCCGTGTGTCTACCTCTCTCGGCACCATCTGGGAGTGGAAGTGGGAGTGGGTGGCGGTACGTTGGCCCTTAACCCCTCGTCGCCTTCTTCGCTGAGCGCACGCCTATCTTTTTTTAAAGCTCGCGACGGCGGGCCGATGGCTGTCTCTCCGTCCGTCCATCGCGTTTCGTTTTTTTTTTACGGGTGAAAGAAAATTTATTTCTCACACATAAAGTGCCTCGGCATTACATAAGTCTGATACCTCATCCGGTCCAGATCCCAACCACACCATCGTACGTTTATGAACTCTTATCAAAGTTTGCAAGAAAATGACTCACACCGTTCTGTTCTCTACGGATATGAACTAGCTTAACCTCCCTTCCTCCTAACATCAAACGCCTAACCCGATCAACAAGCAAGGCAAAACGAGATATATCCCTCGTCGACGCTAGTATCGCATGTACCGCATCTCAATAGGCAAAGGGGTCCATTGAAGTGCCAAGTTGAGCCCCTCCATGCAGGCCTGCAGTTCGGCTTCCAAAGGATCCAAACACGTCCGGAGTTCTCTGCATGAACAAAAAATGATGTCGCCCATGTCGCTCCGGAGGACCATGCCTGTACCAGCCTCTCCGCTGGTGGCATTGTAGAAGCCGTCGATGTTGAGCTTCGCCCACCCCGTCACCGGTCGAGACCAGCGCAGCACCGTGGTTGGAGCAGGAGTCTCGTGCTGCATGGGCCGGGACTGGCTGACAGCGTCCACCACCTGCTTCCCTTTGATTGGATCCGCATGAGGAGCGTTCTGGATGCCCACCAATGAATCAACGTAGCTGATGAGGAAGTTTTTGGATGCTTCGATTGGTGGTGGCTTCTTGTGGTGCACCATCTCATTTCGAACATACCAGCAGCGCCATAATGTCATCATGAGCTCCATCCTCTCCGTGTCCGGCAGCTTACATAGGGCTTGGGCAAGCCATTTCGTTCCCGTCCGACGGAAGGATGTAACAGCAGGTATTCTCCATTGGTCCGCCATGGCCTGCCAGAGTGCGACCGCCATTGGGCATCTGCAAAAAACATGGTACGTGTCCTCCGGCTCCAAGGCACAAAGAGGGCATTTGTCAGAAACCTCCAGGCCCCGGCGGCGTTTATTCACCCAAGTGGGTAGACAATCTGTAAGCAACCGCCAGGTGAAGATTCGAACCTTAGGAGGAGCAGGGCACCTCCAAATAAAAGCCCAGACGGCTCGTCGCCCGTCCGGTGCCCTGCTCGCCACGACTGAAGAGAACCGAAGATGATCCTCAAGAGCAAGTCGATAAGCACTCCTCACGGTGAAGTTCCCGCTGCGTTCCGTCTCCCATGCAAGCATGTTTGGACCCAACCCAGGAAAGATTTTAATTGTTGCAATCACCTCCGCGTCGACCGGCAAAAAAATGTTCCGAACCAAGTCCATATTCCATGCTCCATGGTCATCCAGCAAGTCACATACACGCCGCACCCGGCATCTTCCTTGGGGGGTAGCAGGCCTCCCACTCCCATTCCTGGGGATCCAGCTATCGCGCCATATCCTGATCGCTCGTCCATCGCCTATGCGCCAGATCAATCCCTTCTTCAGGAGCTCAAGCCCTTGCTGAATTGCTTGCCAAGTAACTGAGGCCGCTGTCGAGAAAACAGTATCCTCCAAGTTACCAAACGGGTAGTAGCGTGCTTTCAGTAACCGGGCACACAAGCTAACAGGGTTTGTAAGTAGCCTCCAAGCTTGGCGTGCTAGAAGTGCCTGGTTAAAAAGTCGTAGGTCTCGAAAGCCCAGTCCACCTTGTGCCTTGGGCTTGATTAGATGAATCCATGCCCGCCGGTGCATCTTTCTCTTCCCCTTTTCTACTCCCCAAAAGAAATTACGGATCATCCGCATAAGATCTTCACAAGTGGCCGCCGGTAGCTTAAAAACGCTCATGATGTAGGTTGGAATAGACTGTGCAATGGATTTAATGAGGACCTCTCTTCCGCTTTGCGCAAGTTGATTGCCATCCAATTCCATCATACGCTTCATATATTTCTGCTGGAGGTTTTGGAACATGCCCTTGGACATGCGCCCGTTTGGCGTGGGTAAACCCAAGTAGCATTCCTCGAAGCTATGCTGCTGCAGTTCCAGTGATAATACCACTGCATCCTGGTCTGTTCGCCGGCAGTGCTCACCAAAGAGAATGGAGCATTTTTGCGGGTTGATAAGCTGACCCGTGGCTTGAGCAAAGGTGGCAAGTGCGCATTTGACATGAGAAGCTTCCTGCTCGGTTGCTCTGAAAAACAGCAAGGTATCGTCTGCAAACATGAGATGTGAGATGCCAGGTGCACGTGGACAAACCCGTAATGGTGTCAGCTGCTGAGAATTGACCCGTTGCTTCAAGATTGCCGCTAACCCTTCTGCCACGAAAAGGAACAAGAACGGGGAGAGGGGATCTCCTTTCCGCATCCCACACGACGGTGCAAATGAATCTGATAGGGCTCCATTAACAATGCAACAATAACGGACTGAGGTGACACAAGTCATTGTCCATCTCACCCACCGATCCGCGAAGCCCAGTCTTCTCATCATTTGCTCAAGGAAAGTCCAATCTACACGATCATACGCCTTGGACAGATCTAGCTTGTAAGCACAGTAAGCTTTATCAGGGTCCTTCTCCGGTTTAATATAGTGAGTGCACTCAAAGGCAATGAACGCATTATCCGTAATGAGTCTTCCAGGGACGAAAGCGCTCTGTTCCTCAGAGATGATATCGCCAAGTAGTGGTCGCAACCGGTTCACCAAACACTTGGAGATGATCTTGTAAATCACGTTACACAAGCTAATGGGCCGAAACTCGGATAAACGTTGGGGGTCGTCAACCTTTGGGATGAGCACGATGGTGGTGTTGTTTACCCCCTCCGGCATTACCCCCGATAAGAAAAATTGTTTGACTGCGGCAATAATGTCATCTTTCACTGTGCCCCAATGACGCTGAAAAAACCTCGCCGGGAAACCGTCCGGCCCAGGTGCCTTTAGAGGCCCAATCTGAAATAGTGCATCACTAATCTCCTTGTCCGAAAAGGCTTCACACAGTTTGGCATTCATCTCCTCTGTAATGACCGGATCAAAAAGGTTTACCACTGTATGAGGGAGTAAACTAGGATCAGCTTCAATCAGATTCTGAAAGTAACTCATGGCCATACCTGACATTACAGCCTGCTCCGGTTGAAGGACTCCCAAGTCATCCCGCAATCCCTTGATCTTGTTTTTCCGGGCTCTCCATCTTGCTTTCCTATGGAAGAACTTTGTGTTCCGATCTCCATGTTTCAGCCACTCCATTCTAGATCGTTGCAGCCACATCATCTCCTCCTTGTACAAGAGTTCATCCATATGATCAGACTCTTTCCGTATCTCACTACGGTCGGCATTCATATTGTGCAGTTCCTCTAGCCTCGTCCTGGACTTCTCAATCTCTCTTGTCACATTGCCAATTTTCGTATTGCTCCACTCATGTAGTCTCAACATTGTTGCTTTGAGGGCTTTGCTCACGCCTCCCAAGTCATTTTTCACGCCCGAAGCAGCCCAAGCCGCCTCTACCACTTCTGCCAGGGAGGCCTCACGCTCCCACATAACCTCATAGCGCCTCGCCTTTGCCATCTTCACCTGTGTATCTTGTGCGCACCGCAGGAGAAGCGGTCGATGGTCTGATCGGGGCGACGTCAGGTGGAGCACCGTCGCCTCCGGGAACATATCTCGCCAGGCATTGTCCACTGCCGCTCTATCCAGACGCACCTGCACGTTAGCCCGACCGCTCCGTTTGTTATCGTATGTGAACGGATAGCCTGAGAAGCCTAGGTCCACCAACTGACACACCTCAAGACAGTCCCGAAAGGCTATAATCTGGGCTTGCGGCCTCGCCGTCATGGACATATGTTCACAGTCCCATAGCGCCTCATTGAAATCACCGGTAACTAACCAAGGCAACTCAGAAGTATTCCTTAGTCTACACAAGCTCTCCCACATAAGATGTCTGTTTTCCACCCTCGGTTCTCCATACACAAAGGTCACTCGCCAAAGAGGTTCCGAGGGAGCCACCCTGACAAAAACATCAATCCACCTCTCATTAACGTCCTGAATGCTGACATACATGGACTCATCCCAAAACAAAGCTAGGCCACCACTCTTTCCTTGACTACTTATGCCCTCAAAACCACGAAGCCCAAGCCTACTTCGCAACCTTTTCATCTTTTGCAGCTGATTCCTAGTCTCACACAGAAACACCATCCTCGGGGAATTGGCTCTACAAAGAGCCTGTAAATCACGAACTGTACGAGGGTTCCCCGCCCCCCGACAGTTCCACACTAGGCAATTCATTGTTCCTGACGGGGCGCCACTGCTGGCCCCGTCAGTTTACTAGCGGCCCCATGGCTAGTTGCCTCTAAATTCCCCCCCTTCCCGTGTTGCATGCATCATCCTCCGTTTCCGGCCGTTCCTTTTTTCCTTTCTTCTGCTTGCCCCCCTCTGTCCCTTCTTCATACGGCATCATTCCCTTGCCATCGGGCACCATAACCTGAACTGGAAGGCCCCCGGTTAGATGTCATTTCCCCAGAATGGAGTCATTGTAATCCATGGAGTCCACCGCGCTACCAAAGGAGACCTGGAGCGTATCCAGCCCCCACAAAGCCGGTATCATATCCTCTCCCCTTGGCTTGTCACGGATCACAAGCGCCCCATTCTTCTTAACTGCAGCAGATTTTTTCGGCTGTGATGTTATCTTCTTCTTCCGCGGTCTCACAGATCCTTTTCCCGCTTCATGCTCCTGTGCTTCAAACTGTTGTTTCAGGTATTGCAATTTGCTGCACTCAGGTTGCTCCGTGCCCAGCCGTAGCTGCATTTTCTCAACATGGTCTGCCAATTGGTCATCCTCCTCCTGCAGTGCCGTCGCCTCATTTTCCTCAAAACCATCCATAGCGTCCACCCTGGTTGGTATTTCATGTGAGCCCTCGCCTCTTCCCCTGGCATTCCCCGATGCTTGTGAGCGCGTAGCCGACGACGCACTCCCCAAAGAGAAGTCCATACTCCGTTTTGCTCGTGGTTGTCCTGGTGATGGCGTGAATACAGCTCTACGATCAAACTTTTTGAACGGGGAGCATCTCAGCGTAGAGTCATAGGCCTTGGTGGGTAACCCAACCCTCTTCTTCTCGCACGCCTCCTTATCATGTCCCATGAACCCACAGTGAAAGCAAAAATGCGGTACCCGTTCATACTTTAACTGGAATTTCAGCCGTTTAGTGGTGCCCTTTGCATTAAACTCCAGCGTCACCTCCTTCTGCAATCTTCTATTATATAGCAGCTTCACCCTCACCCTTAGGAATTCCTGAGTCCCATGGCCCACCTGTGGAACATCCACCTCCAACACCTCACCCAGGGTTCCTCCCAAGGCTTCTCCATAAACCCTAGTTTGCTTCTTCCATGGCACATCAAACACTCGGACCCAAACCGAGACAGCTTCAAGCGTAGTCTCAGAGGGCTGCTCATCACCATTGAAAGGGATGACTAGCAGAGCATCACCATCATATATCCAAGGCCCCCCTCTGCCACAAACCTAAAGTCTCCCTCCGAGAACAGAGATATGATATAGTAGTTGTTCTTAACTGGCTTAAACTCGACCCACGTACGCAGTTGCCAAATTTTCTCAAAGTGCCCAGATAAGGTTTTTGTGCTTGGTCTCCGCTGCGATCTGTAAAGCCCCATCAATCTCCATCTGGGTTTGTCTTCCTCTTCTACCTCCTCCTCATCATCATCCAGATCAACTGCAACGAAAGCAACATCGTCCATGTCCACCTCACCTGCAAGTTGCTCTTCCACTCCCTCCGGCAAAACTCCGTCTGTTGCTGGTCCGTCCCAGTTGCTATTCTCCGGCGTATCCTCCTCCCAAGCCTCATGTGAGTCCGCTCTCCTAGACGCCACGATCGCTCCATCGCCGAGGGGCTTCGGGTGAGCGAGATCCTCACCGGATCCGCCTTGATCACCCCCGCCCTTCGCCTTTGGATTGATCTGCGACATCTCCTCCTTGCGGCGACTCTGAGACGTGATGTGATCTGGAGGTTTTGCAGGCTTCCCCTGGTTTTGTGTGGTGCGGCGATCAGGGTCTAGGGTTTTTGTATCCCCCGTCCCCGTCGTGCGCCTTGAGAACGTGGCGTGTTCGGACTCCTGAAAGGGCCGGCTTAGACTCGTAGACACCGTGTACATCGGAATCGTGGCCCGAAAGGATTCCTCCCGGCGATCCGATTCGCTCCCGTCGGCAGGTTTTGGCGGCGGCGGTGGAAGGGCGCCCATCGCTAAAACCCTAGACGAAGCAGACTCCTTTTCCCCCCTGGCCGTCAAAAGTATCGCGTTTCGTTTTTATAAGAGAAGAACATTGGTTGGAGTGGGTGGGAGTACGTACGTACGTCTGCGCCATGTTCGCCTTCTTCAAGATGGGCGAATTGCTCGCCTTGATGGCATTCCTGCGATTTCCACGGTTCTACTATGTACTGCTGCTATCTATGGTGGCGAAATGGGAGGCGCTCGGTACTAGCTATTCTCGAGCAGGCAGGAGCGGGGGTACTCGGTCCAGTTCAACCACTGGTACGGTGTAAAATGTTGGCGCAACAACCGGCCGCTCCCGCCCTTTTATTATGGCTTTTATTTACCAGGCCAGTACTAGTGCTTCAACCTTGGGGAAAGTGGGTGCAGTACACGTACCTGATGAGACCGAGCCTGAGCCTTCGCCTTCGCGGCCAGCCAACCAATCCACGTCTCGTTTCCCAGTCAATGCAGCAGACAAGCCAGGACCACAAAACTGTGAACAGCTGACCCAACTCGTGAACCAAACGAGGCAGTGGCCATGCTGCCGTACCAGCCATCCCAATCTTGTTGATCCTCTCTCACACAGAGAAAAAGATACACCAGCAGGAGCTGACCAGGACGACAACGAACCACGCAAAAAACCGTGGCGTATTTTCCTCATCGGTTGGGCTTACCGGCCTGTATATATCAAAATAAAGGCGTGGGGACGGGACGAGCCACCAGCCAAGAAAAGCATGACGCTCAAGGGAAGCAACTACACTTGATTGAGCTGGAAGCGAGCTCCTCCGAGTAACGCAGCATGACAAGACGAAGCCGAAACGGCCGGCATCCACCTCATGCACCCAGCAGACAAATGAGGAAACGAGGGAGCAGATGGGAACATATATCATTGATAAATTGTTGTAACTGGTGACGATGGTGTATTGGACTTTTCGGTGGGGGCTGAGGCAAAAATATGAACTTTTTCCCCCTCAATAATTTAATTTAATTTTGAAAAAAAATGAAACCATTGTTATCAATTAACCGCTATCACTTTCATGATGACTAATGCTGGACAGCGCTCCAGCTTATGCTGATGTGACGCCCACTTACCCTCAGCCTTCTTTGGTGAAGCTCTCTCACACCCAGGAGCCCCAGAGGGTCTGGATGCATAAGCTCAGGCTTCTGCCCGGTGCCGGGCTGGTGTTCAACCCCAAAAAAAGTGACCCCGATCGGGGCCACCAGACAGCCGCATCTTGTTCTCCATTAGGCCTTCAGGTCATCAGACATGGCCGACGGGATGCAGTGCGTTGTCAGAATGTCTTCGGTAGCAGCCTTCGCGGTTTTTGTCTCCAGGACAACGATCTGTCAAATCATATAAATTGGTTACTTGATTACATCCCGCATTAACACAGGGACCTTGCTATCGTTGATTTTGCAAGAAAAGAAGAGCTATCATGCCTTGCCATCACTAATTATTTTTGTTATTATTGTTATGTCACGACAACAACACCCCCGCATCATCAATTAGAAGAGACCAAGGGGATTTTAGCACAGAAAAAGTCAGCTACATATATTCTTAAAAGAGGGTATTAGCTCAAGTAAAGCTGCAAAGATACATAAACTAGAAATTGACATCCAGTATGAGGCTACTTGTCAACACTATCTTCCAACTTGCTTGATCTTTGTAGCGTTACTGAGAAATTCTGATTAATCACGACGAAGTACTGGTAGAATTTCAGAAAAACTGACCACTAATCTGCGTTTACCCAGGGACTTAGTTAACATGGGGTGTGACAGATGTTTACAACAGAAATACACAAATAAAGAAATCAGGGCTTACCTGGTCATACTCCAAATCAAACTTCAAGAATTCATCCTTGCAATTTTCCACTGTTGTCACTAAGTCCTTCAGATTTTTCACAGGATGACCATTAACGGCAAGGACCTATCAACAAGATGATAATAAAGGGTTTTAGTCACCCCTCACCAAACAAAAGCAAAGAAGTCATAGCCTACATGCAGTGTTAATCATTAGGTTTCAGAATCAACTGTCGAAAAAAAGAGGAACTGTGATGACAACATAGCACTGAGAACGCCTATCTGACAATTTTTTCACAGGAAGACAATTAACGTCAAGGACCTATCAACAAGATGACAATAAAGGGTTTTTAGTCACCCCTCACCAAACTAAAGCAGAGAAGTCATAGCCTACATGCAGTGTTGATCATTAGGTTTCAGAATCAACTGTCGAAAAAAAAGAGGAACTGTGATGACAACATAACACTGAGAACGCCTATCTGACAAATATATTAGACTTCAAGCTTCACTACAGAAATATATATTTAAAGGTAATAACACTGCATCAATATATTATATATGCATGGGTAAAGAGTAGGAGGCTGGCAGAATTCCAGTGCGTCAGTATATATACTTCAGCAGCAAAAAATGCAAAATGTCTGGAGGGAACTGCTAGAATCAACAAAAGTAACACATGCAAATGGATCCAGAACTTCTCTGTTACCTGCGTATTGACAATATCTTCATAACCGATATTGATATCTGCCACAAGCACCTGCAAGGGTTCAATGCATGCAGTCACGTTAGGAGATAAAAGAAACTATAGTTCTTTATGGAGCTATAAATGAATACTTCACTCGTATCAGAACAGAGATTTCACGAACACGGGAAGAACTTATAACCTGTGATACAACCACCAGCTGTTCATCAGGTGATTCCGCCATTGAATGCAAATGCTTGACCAACAACTTGACAGGTGCATCATATTCGTAGTCTTTCCCATACTGAAAAGTAAGTAGATCAAGAAGCTTAAGGAAGTATCTTTTTATGTCCATTTAGCATTCTCTTTAAATAGAATTAAGTTCACAGAGATGAAAGCAGTTGCATAAGAGTGTAAAAGGTAGAATTAGATAAAAGTTGTGTATGGTGTTTCCTAGGGAGATTTTCTAAGAAGAAAAGTTGCACGAAAAATGATAAGCCCTAGTTCTGCTTTATAACATCAAGACCAGAATAGAAATCAAGCAACTTCTTTGCATGGTAACTATCAGAGATTGCACCTATACAGACAGTAGCTGAAACACAGCTTAACTTGTTACAGGTGCTAATTTTAAATTCTTAATTACATCTAAGAAACAAAATTAGCTGCCTAGAGCACCCCTCACTACTAAGAGCTCTATGCATGTGAATTTCGAATATCAAAGAGGTTATCGTTAGCTGGTGCTACCCAATTTGACAACATTAACACCAGAGTAGTATAAGCACTGAAACATTGCAGGTGAATGATTTTCATCAAAATCCTATTTGATAGTAGTGCACAGGACCTCTATTCGTTACCGACTCCCTTTAAGATCAAGAAAATCAGGATCCAAAGAAATCATATTGAAATTCAAGACACTGACAGCCTAGGAGTACAAGGATTAAGCTCTTGCTTGTTGGTTATATTCAATGCATAGGGAACAGGATGCAAAAAGAAGATAGATACAAACCTCAGAACGGAGATATGGAACAGAGACAGCTGCAAAAACAAAGCCAGCAACAATGTAATATGATGGTGGCCTGCCCTTGACATGAGCTGCAATGAGCCGCTTGTGGGTCGCTAGCTTTATTTTAAATTCATGAACTTTTGAGTTGCGCAGGACTTTGATAAGGGCTTTGTCACCGGTATATTTCTGAGAAACAAGGTAACTAAAGCCAATTCGCTCGCCATGCCTGAAAGGAACTATTGACAAAAAAAGGGGGTAAGTAAATAAAAATAAGTGATCTTGTTTTAAGTGAGAATGTTTGATTTGCTCAGGAATTAAGTTTAATTAAGATGCTAGAGAGTTAATACAGAGAAAGAAAAGTTCGCCAATATAAACCCCGCAAGAATATCTTTAGAAACACATGAGAAAATTTGACAACATCCATGTATCTACGAGATTCAAATGGAAACAAAAATCCTCTATCAGGTTGGCCAGCTGCAAACATGTTACATGTATAAAAATCAGAAATTGTAGTGTTACAAGCTATGTGAATTATGATTTCAGTCAGAACCGTCATTTGACACCAGGGAGAAAGAATTTCTATTAACAAAATAACAAAGACTTAACGAATCCAATAAGAGATAAAAGTGGTAGGCATCTAGAGCAATAGAAGACCGTGGAACTGATAATAAATACTACTAACTAAAGCGATTGGTATCCTACAGGTATAATACCATGTAGAGCAAAATATAGGGCATTGAATTAACAAGTTCAATACACTAACCTGTACCATCATTGGCAATGTCAACTCCATCAAAGCTAAGAATAATATCTGACGGTTGCAGACATCCAGACTCGGGAGCAGTAGGTTCCACTCTCCTAACACGAACACCCTTTTGATCAGGTTTCATTCCCATTGCTTTCCGGAGATCGGGATTTTCCATTTTCTGCCATTCTATCCCAATTATAGGGAAGCCTGAAATAATATCGCAAAAGTTAAAAATCAAATCACATAGCAAATGCATAAGATCAAAGAGACAGAAATGGACAACATATATTAAGCATTATACTGTGGGTTGACATGAAGGCAAATATTAAACAAACTTTTTCTTAATATGGGATTTTCTTCATTTGCATCATACATCAAACAATACGGAAAAGAGACACAGCAATCAAAACAAGTGCGGAATACCGGTTAATGCACTGAACAAACTGAAAGAGAATGACTAAGCAAATAATTGACAGGTTGCAGAATCCAATACGAAGAAAAGGGAAAACACTGAATAAAACTCTATCACTATATTGGTTTTACTTCATTAATTAATGTCATCATAACCAACCCAAACGAATACGATTGCACGAGCAATATCAATCATCCGACCACTGGACATGAAATAAGAGGAGAGAAAGTGAGAAACACTCTTACGAGACCAAATGGTAATACAAATTAAACACTTGCAAAGTCATAGGGACCGGTCAGATCGTTGCCAAGTAAAAACTATGCCTATAAAATCATCCGGCAAGTTCAAATAAACCAGCTAAATGGTTCAAAAGAATGTCATAACAAAGTTCAGAGTATTCAAGACTAGCAATATAAAATGAAAACATTGATCATAACAAGATAATCAAATGTATCTTCATACAATTATGGAATATGACTGTTTACCTGTATATGCTCCAGATTTTTCATAGTCTTGAATAAAATGCTTGATAACTGGGGTGGGTATCACATAACCTATATTCTCTACATCTTCATGTTTGAGAGACTGAAAAGCTATGCCAACACATATGCCCCTATCATTAAAAGCTGGGCCACCTGAATTTCCTGAATTAATAGCTGCATCTATCTGTCCACAGGAAAAAGGTCCAAATTTAAAAGGTATTAATAATAGGTTAACAAATAAATTATGATTCCTCAAAAGGTTATGTTCGAATCTAGCTATCATACAAGTCAAATGAAGGGAAGAGAAGAAATGGGAAGAAAACATACCTGCAACCCTAAAAGTTCGGTAGAACCATGCACATAGGACAGTATCTCTATCCTAGAGACCACACCACTTGTCACTGATATTGTATCTCCTCCAATTGGATAACCAACAACAGTGACTGCATCCTGAAGTGCTGGCAACGACCCAAACTCAACTGGTGTAACTCCCTCCCAGAACTCATCATCACTGACAGTTAACAAGGCTGAGATGGATAGAACAGTTCAAGTTAGCCCGTGTAAGATATCGACAAGAAAATCTACACCTATCAGGTCTGAGCACTTAAATATGTAATCTATTCCCCGAGCTAGAATACCGAAATAAGCAAACATAAAATTTCTGCTGCATTGACATTTAAAAGTTCAAAGATTTCACATTGTGATATTTTCAAGAGCTGATGCTAAGACAAAACAATTGAGCAAACATAGAAGTTTGTTTTAAATTTTAACAGAACATATTTTCAATACCTTAAATTTGAGTCCATAAGAAACAATTTTGCCGCCAATTGTGGTCGCATCTAATGTCAGGTCTCACTCTCACACGATAATTAATACAACTACTCCACAACATGAAAGTTCAAAGGAAGCACCAACATGCTGAAGTTCCCAACTTCCAACACTACCTGTGCCATGCTATCGTAGTAATCGGGGGAGGTGGTGGGGGTGCATTGGAGAAGTATGCGCAATGATCTGACTTCACATATATACTGGACAAGCTATGTGATACAGTTAAGCTTAAATACAAGAAACAAAGGAAGAAGGCGGTGCTAGAGAAAGGGAGAGCGTGCGCACCAATGTCGCACTCGGTGCCTATGGCGAGGACGGTGGCGAGGTACTTGGTGTCGGACCCGCGCTTCTTAAGCTTGACCTGGGTGAAGTGCTCGACAGAGTGGGCGTTGGTGAGGACGCGCCGGCCGCCGATGATGAAGCCGCTGCTGCTGGAGCTGTACTGCCGCTTCCGCTGCCACGGCAGCGAGAAGTTGGGCTCGGTGTGCACGCAGAACACCTTGACGACCGCGTCCATGGACGGCACCACCCTGACGACCTCCTCCCAGCCCGCGGGGCCCAGCTCCGCCATCGCCGCGTCCCCACCGTTCGCCAGGTGCTTCGCGTCCCCGCGCTGGGGCGTGGAGGCGTCCGCGGCGGCCGGGGCCTCGACCTCGACGCGTCGCGGCTTGCGCCCGCGGCGGCCGGCGGCGGCGGGGGCGGGGTTCTCGGCGACCACGGCGGCGGGGGCATCGGGGGACGGCGAGGGGTGGTCCGCTGCCGCCTTGCTCTTGCGGCCGCGCTTGCGCTTGCCCTTGGAGGCGGAGCCGTCCATGGTGGGGGCGGGCTAGGGTTTCGCGGCGCCGCGAGGAGGGGGCGGACGGTGAGGAGGAGGCCGGCTGGCTGGCTCGGTCGGATTATTATGGATGGCCGTCCGGTTCGACCCCGGGAGCGGGACGCATACGGCACTGGTTGAGTCCTCGAAAATGAGGAAAACAAGTTTTTTCTAGGGTAAAATGAGGAAAACAAGTTTTTTTTAGGGGGAGGAAAACAAGTTTTTTTAGAGGATCGGACGGGCTGGCGCAGCCTGGCTAGTGGGCTTGTTCTTTTTGACTGTGCTAACGACAGGTCCGTATGATCCACTTCTCTCCGAAGTTCCCCTGGCGCTACATCCGCGTCTTTTTTTTTCTAGCGCAATAAAAAAATTGGCAGAAGCAGGATTCAAACCCGCTACCTCTTGATAGCCTGCGGTAGCTAGCAACCACTCGGTCTAGATTAAGCTAGTCATCAGATTGAGACATTTGTTTTCTGGGTATAGTATAGAAAACATGCTTTTTCAGTTTTTTTCCTTGGATTTATGTACTGCACAATTTTCACAGATGGATATATGGTGTCTCCATGCCCCTCATGTTATACTAGTTACCTAGAATTTATTCGGGGTGTGTTTCTACACTTATTTTAACAGAAACAAAAGTTACCGGGGTGTTCATACGTAAGTTATCATGTGTGTGGCGTGTAAATTATCATATTATAGGGGTATATTTTTAATAAGAAAAATCTCCGAATCAGAATTATCAGGGGGTTTGCGCATAAGTTATCAGGTCTGTCATGCGCTAAAAAACCATGCTAGTTACGCAAATCTTACCGGGATATTTTTAACAACTTTTTTCTGAGGGTCAAAAAGGTTCCATGGTATTCATACATGAGTTATCAGCTCCGTGCTGTATAATTTACCATGCTATTTACACTTATGTTACCGAGGGTATTTTGTCAACGACTTTTTTCTTCCGGTTCAAAATTATCACAGTGTTTGTACCTAATTTAGCAGGTCTACAATATGTAACTTACCACGCTACTTACAAAGAACTTAACATATGTATGTTTCAACAACTTTTATTCACTAGGTCAAAAGTTACCACGGTGTTTGTCCATAACTTATCAGGTATGTGTTGCGTATTACAGTGCTATTTACACATAACTTAGTGGGGTTATGTTTTGAACAATTTTCCTCAGTCAAAAAGTTATCACCACCCCCCACCCCCACCCCCGTACCAAAGTTATTGGGACTGGGGTCCATAAGTTATCAAGTATACGATGTGTGACTTATCATGATATCGACACAAAAATCTACCGATGGGTTATTTCATCAACCCCCCCCCCCCCCCCGCCTCCCCTGCATTCGTTGCTAAAGTTACCATGATGGGTGCAAAAGTTATTAGGTATGCGTTGTGTGAGTTACCATGCTATTCATACAAAAGTTCGTCAACCTCCCCCCCCCCCCACCACCTGGTCGCCAAAGTTACCAGGATAGTGGTACATAAGTTATCAGGGTCTGCAATGTGTGAGTTATCATGCTATTACCGAGGTATATTTGATCAACTCCCCCCCCCCAAGGTCGCTGAAGGTACCAGGACCCTGGTGTGTAAGTTATCAGATATGCGATGTGTGAGTTACCATACTATTCATACAAAAAAATTATCGAGTGTATGTTTACATTAGTTTTTTTATAAAAAAAGCTACGACGATATTTGTACATAAGCTATCAAGTTTGTGGTACATATAATTATCAATCTCATTACAAAAGAAGTTACCGAGATATGACAAACGAGAAAAGACTGTTGTTCAAATACTATAGGAGTGAAACATTTATTTCCCTAGAAAACATTCATCGCTACAAAAAAAGAGACAAGTGGAGTACAAAACACGTTGCATCGGCCCTTTAAAAAACTTGGAGCAAATGGTTTTGTCTCCTCATCAAAGGCGTTGTGGTCTTTCTTTCTCGCTCTCATTTACGAAGGTAGAAAAAACAAATTAACCCGCAAGTAAAACAGAATAGGTGGTCAGCTCGGCTGGTAATGCGTCATGGCCGCAACCAATAGGTCGTGTGTTTGAATCCTAGGGGTGGCACTATTTTTCCGAAGCTCTTTTTACACGCCAGAGCAGAAAAGAAAGATCGAAGGGAAAAAAGCGATCGTACGTGCCTGTCGCTAACCGACAGTCGGCAGGAAAATAGCTTTTCCGTTTTTTACGGGTAACTAGGGACTTTATTAAGTAGTAATCAACATTGGAATACAAATAATGTCTGGTAATGTCCCTAGCCAAATGTGGCGTTCGCCAGTGCATGCGCTTTGAAGTTATTCTCTCTATGTTCAAACTTGAACTTGACATGGTGGAAATCCCTTCTCCTCTCCGATATTTCATGTAACACCGATGCATAGTGTGTCGCCGTTGCTGTTTCTATCCTGTTCACCACTTCCAGACAGTCGGAGGCAATCAACAAACGGGTTAGATGCAGGTCCGTAGCCAAGGCGAGAGCTTCATTGCATGCGTGTGCCTCCAGAACGGCCGCATCGTTTAAACCGTCAAAAACCAGTGCCGAAGCCCCCAGGAACAGGCCATCCTTGTCTCTGCATATCACCGCTGCTGCCCCCACATGGCCCTGCCTTGATATACCTCCACCCACATTAAATTTTGCTGCATCTTCCTCCGGTGGAAGCCATGTTTTGTTCCGAGGCCGGGTCCCGACAGCTGACAAAGCGGTCGGCACTTCCCGTTTCACTGCAATCTCTAGGTCCTGAAGATACCTCGTGATAAAGCACCAAGTTGACAGCGGGCTCTGAAATTCATTGTCATGGATAGCTCTCCTACGCGCCCACCATATAGCCCACATAGTGATCAAAACTTTTGCAAGCTCCTCTTCATTTAAAGTTACAAACAACCAGAACAACCACAGCCTGGGATCCAGAGATCTATTAGAAATGACATGTTCCGGTACGTCCTCTTCACCTAGTGCCCACACACAACGAGCCATACGACAGTCAAACAAAGAGTGGCGCCATGTATCTTCATGTGCATTGCACAATGGGCAAGCCGCTGTGTCTGCCATATTTCAATGATGTCGAGTAACCCCAGTTGGCAACGAGGTATGTGCCAGGCACCAGGTAAACACCCTGACCTTCGACGGTACCCTCGTCTTCCAGAGGCGGGTCCAATCCCGTTTGGTCGAGGCTTGATAAGATGTGCTCGCGCCATGATCTATCCAATCCTCCCGTTGATACTTTGTACCTGTTAACATCCTGTATGTTGATTTGACCGAGAAGATGCCTCCCTTGTCATAGTGCCATGCATAAAAATCATCTTGCAACCTTGAGCTCAACGGGATGTTCAGAATAGCATCCACGTCAGGGCCAACAAAATGTTCGACGAGCATCTGTTTGTTCCACGTCCTCGTGACCGAGTCGATCAACTCCGACACCTGGAGCGGTGGACCAGCCCTCAAAGCACACAGAGGCCGCAGCTTATAGTCACGTGGTATCCAGTTATCACTCCAGATGTCAGTATCCTCACCTGTCCCCACTCTTTTGATGATTCCGAGTGCTAGGATTTCCTTACCCTCCATAATAGAGCGCCAAACCTAAGAGGGATAATTACCTAATGAAGCCTCCAGGATGCTGCTTTGTGGGTAGTAACGTGCCTTGAGCACCCTTGCGCTTAGAGAGTCGGGGTCCTGTAGCAGGCGCCAGGCTTGTCGGGCTAGCAAAGCTAGGTTAAAGAGTTCTATATCTCTAAAACCCATTCCTCCCATGAATTTAGGCTTACACATAGTATTCCATGACACCCAAGCCGTTTTCCTTTCTCCTCTTTTGCTACCCCACAAAACTTCCTGAGTAGACCATTAATGTGCTCACACAAACCTCTTGGCAATTTGAAACAAGCCCTAGAATAAGTTGGTATAGATTGTGCTACCGATTTAATGAGAACTTCCTTCCCTCCAGCTGATAAGCACTTTTCCATCCATCCTTGTACCTGCTTCCAAATTCTATCTTTTAGGTACCGAAAGCACCCCTCCTTCGAGCTGCCAACATCAGTTGGTAGCCCAAGATATTTCTTCGAAAGCGATTCATTATGCACATCAAGCAAGCCTTTAACCACATTCCTCAATGGATCTGGCACACCTTTGCTGAAGTATATTGACGATTTTTCTGTATTGATGCGTTGGCCTGACGCATCACAATATTTCTTCAGCAACTCCCGGACTTCAATTGCACTCTTCGTTGTTGCCTCAAAGAAAAGCAAATTGTCATCCGCAAAGAGGAGGTGGTTTACCGCCGGCGCTGTGGCCGCAACAGAAACTCCTCCAATCCCTGCATCTTATGCTTTCAGTAAGCAAGAGAGGCCCTCAGCCGCCAACAAAAATAAATAAGGGGAGATAGGGTCCCCTTGTCGCAAACCCCGTGATGGCCTGAAAGCATCCAGAATTCCACCATTAAAAAGAACTGATAAAGAAACCGAAGATACACACCTCATGATGGTTTCAGTAAACCTCGGGCTGACACCCAGTTTTAGCATCACCGCTTTGAGATATGACCACTCAAGCCTATCATAGGCCTTCATCATGTCAAGCTTCAGAGCACAGAAACGATTGCCCTTCACCCTTCTCGTTTTCATGTAATGCAAGCATTCTGTAACACCCACGATGCGGCTATATCTCCCACGTGTCGGAGCACGACTTAGAGTCATAACCGCATTGTAGGCATGTCACAAGAGGGGTAATCTTTACACATCCCATGTACTGAATAAGAAAGAGGTACAGAGTTGGCTTACAATCGCCACTTCACACAATACATGAATATATCATTACATCATCCAGATACAATCAAGGTCCGACTACGGAACCAAATAAAGAAAGACCAACCCCTAATGCAAAAGATCCCCGATCGCCTTGACTGGGCTCCACTACTGATCAACTGGAAACGAAACAACACAACGAACAAGATCTTCATCGAGCTCCTCCTTGAGCTCGGTAGCGTCACCTACGCGATATCATCGGCACCTGCAAACTGGTTTTGGAAGTAATCTGTGAGTCACGGGGACTCAACAATCTCACACCCTCGCGATCAAGACTATTTAAGCTTAAGGGTGGGGGAAAAGGTAGTGAGGTGGAGCTGCAGCAAGCACTAGCATATATGGTGGCTAACTTACGCAAATGAGAGCGAGAAGAGAAAGGCAAAGCACGGTCGTGGTCTAGAAGTGATCAAGAAGTGATCCTGAAACTACTTACGTTCAAGCATAACACGAGACCGTGTTCACTTCCCGGACTCCGCCGAGAAGAGACCATCACGGCTACACACGCGGTTGATGCATTTTAATTAAGTTAAGTGTCAAGTTCTCTACAACCGGACATCAACACATTCCCATCTGCCCATAACCGCGGGCATGGCTTTCGAAAGTTCAAAACCCTGCAGGGGTGTCCCAACTTAGCCCATCACAAGCTCTCATGGTCAACGAAGGATATTCCTTCTCCCAGGAAGACCCGATCTGACTCGGAATCCCGATTACAAGACATTTCGACAATGGTAAAACAAGACCAGCAAAGCCGCCCGGATGTGCCGACAAATCCCGATAGGAGCTGCACATATCTCGTTCTTAGGGCACACCAGATTGTCCAAACTTCCGGTAGGCCAGCCCAGAGTTGCCCCTGGTGGCCACCGGCGGCTGACAAGTTGGACCAACACTCAGAGAAGCACTGGCCCGGGGGGTTAAAAATAAAGATGACCCTTGAGTCTGCAGAACCCAAGGGAAAAAGGCTTAGGTGGCAAATGGTAAAACCAAGGTTGGGCCTTGCGGGAGGAGTTTTATTCAAGGCTAACTGTCAAGGGGTTCCCATTATAACCCAACCGCGTAAGGAACGCAAAATCAAGGAACATAACACCGGTATGACGGAAACTAGGGCGGCAAGAGTGGAACAAAACACCAGGCATAAGGCTTAGCCTTCCATCCTTTACCAAGTATATAAATGCATTAATTAAATAAGAGATATTGTGATATCCCAACAAATCCATGACCCAACAAGGAACAAACTCCAATCTTCACCTGCAACTAGCAATGCTATAAGAGGGTCTGAGCAAAGCGGTAACATAGCCAAACAACGGTTTGCTAGGACAAGGTGGGTTAGAGGCTTGACATGGCAACATGGGAGACATGATATAGCATGTGGTAGGTATCATAGCATAGGCATAGCAATAGAGCGAGCATCTGGCAAGCAAAGATAGAAGTGATTTCGAGGGTATGGTCATCTTGCCTGAGATCCCGCAAGGAAGAAGAAAGAGTCCAAGAAGAAGACAAACAGATGTAGTCGAATGGATCCTCACAACTCCGGAACGAAACCGAAGCTAACGAGAGAAGCAACCCGGAAAGAAACAAGCAACATAGTAAACAACCAACACATGAACATGGCATGATGCACAACCAAGTATGATGCATGTCCGGTTTAATGAAGCATGGCATGGTAAAGTGCAACAAACAACACTACAAATTAAGTGGAGCTCAATATGCCACGGAGTTGCATATTGAAGAAAACACCGCATGACTTATTTAGTTCTCTCTCGTTTAGGTACTCAACAATATTAAATGTTGGTTAGCATGGCAAGAGGTGAAGCATAGTAAAACTACCTATCTAGGCAAGTTTAAATGAGTCCGGAACAACAAGCAACAAATCCGGAGAATCCTCATGTGCATATTTATGGATTTGGTACTGTTCTGACCTAAACACAATTTTAGAGTTGTTAAACATGCAAAGTGATGCCACCAAGTTAAACTAGGCATTTTTCTACCCCCTTTACATATAAAGTTTATTAAATTTGGAGCTACGGTTATTAAGTTATGAATTAAAGCATTTTAGCATGGCATAGGAGCAAATTTAAGCAAATAGAATTTTAAACATTTCAAACATAGATTAAAGTTGGATATTATGAATCTAGACAAAATTCTAAGCAAGTTTCATATATAAATCATTTTAAACCGATGCACGGTTATTAAGTTATTATATGCATGAAGTTTAGGGACCTTTTTGTGAAAACTGTAGTCTCAGGATTAAAATCAAAACGATCTGTGGAAAAAAAACATGTCTCGGGCCACATCTGAAACAACCCACTTGGCGGCTTGCAGCTCACCTAGCTGGGCTCAGCCCAGGTCGGTGGAGGCGGCCCAGGGGGCGCTGGAGCAGGCCGCTGGAGAGGGGTGTGAAGCTGGCCCACGCGGGGTCGACGAGGTCAACGGGCGCCGGCAGGGTCGAGCGGGCGGCGGCGCTCCTCCGCGTGGAGCGGGACGACGGCGGTGGCTGGGCGCATCTCCGGCGGTGGAGGGAGGCGGATCCCGTCGGGGATGGATGGATCCACGCGGTGGGGCTGGATCCTGCTGGATCCGTCGCCGGAGCAGGGCGGCAGCAGGGAGCCGGCGACGAACTCCATGGTGGCGGCGGTGAGGAGCACTACAGGGGAGAGGAGAGAGGTTAGGGAGAGGCAGGGAGATGTAGAGGAGGGGCGGCGGAGCTGGCCTGAGGCTCGGCGGCGGCGGAGCCAACCAGCGGTGGCGGGGCGACAAGGAGGGGCGCGCTCCGGCGGGCGGCGCTTGGCGGGGGGAAGCGGGCGAGGAGGCTAGGCGCGGTGCGGGCGCCTCGGGCCCAGATCGGCCCGGGGTGGGCCGAGGATGGGTTCCGGCGGGCCCGCGCGGCTAGAGGTGCGAAGGAGGGCCTGGGGCGACGCGTGGCGGCTTGCCACTGGTCCGGGGAGGCGCGCTGACGGTCTCAGGTGGCGGCGCGGCCATTGGAGGCTCGCCAAGTGGCGGGACGACGGTGGCTGGCGCCGGAAAACGAGGGGGAGGCGGTTGGTGGCACAAAATTTGAGGAGGGAGACGGCAGGGAGGTAGGGGAAGGGCTAGGCTGCCAAATTTGGAAGGGGTGTCCATATATAGGCAGGGATGGCTAGGGTTTGGGTTTAGGGGGGTTTTAGGAGCGTTTCGGAGCCTCCGATCGCGATCTGACGGTCCGGAATGGAGGGGGGTTTAGGTGGGCTGCAGGTGGGTTGTAAAAAGAGGTTGGGATGAGATGAGAGGAGAGGAGTGCAGCCCGGCAACTGTTTCCGGAGACCGAAAATGTCCGATGTTTTGACCGACTATAATGTCGCTATAGTTATCCGTTGGGGCATCAAACGAACTCCAAATGCGATGAAACTTGGCAGGCGGCCTACCTACAACATAACAACACCACATGCCAACTTTCAACCCATTCCGAGAACATTTTCCGGCCACTTATAAAATAATATTTTGGACGTGCCGCGGGCGCGTGCAAGTGTGTCTGGGCTCAGAACGGACAACGGACGGAAGTGGGGGAACCCGTACGGATGCAAGTTTTGAAAACATGATGATGCAGTGCATATGATGACATGATAAAAATGCAACACGCAAGCAAAAGACATGGCAACGATAGTGAATGACTGGAAGACACCTGGCGCATCGGCCTCGGGGCGTCACAACACTCCACCACTACGAGAGGATCTCGTCCCGAGATCTAGGATGGCACCAGGGAGAAACGGAAGAGGAAGAGGTAAAATAAAGTTGCTTCTTTGACAAATGAGTGAAACCAAGAACCTTGAGAGGTTAAACAATTTCAAGAAAAGAATACAACGGAGATGAACAAAGTTGAAAACACTCCGTTAGAAAAGATGAACAAGGAACATTACTAGAACCTTGTAGGTTGAAAGGCATAAGAAAAGTGTTACAAAGGACAAGAAGTACATGTAAGCACTCCGGTAGAAACGAGATGCAGAAGGAACGATAAAGATCAATTACGACAACACTCCGGTTAAAACAAGATAGAGGAGGAAAAAGAATGATATAATTTGTACAGCACTCCAACTGCGAATGGAAGGAATTAACAAGAACTTGACAACATGAGAGGATACTTGATGAAATCAACAACACGCTGCCTCCGGAACTATTGAAAGAATGGCACAAGGGGTAAGAAAGATTTCAGACAGCACTCTGGTTGAGAAAGGAGGTAAAACTTGATAAGATGAGAGAACTGGAATGAAAACACGACACTCCGGTTGAATGGATAAGCAAAGGAAAGAACATGATCTTCACAATACGAGATGATGAGTGAAGAGAGCATCATCACAATGCCTCCGGAAGAAATGAAAGAATGCAATGAAAAGAACGGAGAAGAAAACAACATGTTCTACCTCAGATGAATTTGAGAGAGCATCCTTAAAAACAAGGATTGAACGGAGTTGTTGGGAAATCAACAATGAAAAGAACAGGCTTGTTGAGGGCTTATGGAAAACATCTCAAAAACTTGAGGTGAAAACCTGCCACAAACGAAAACAATTGCTTGCTTGAGAGCGACGGAGAGATGAAAACATCTTTCATCGCGAGAATACGAGGAAACTTGGATCATCGATAAACACCATAAATAGCAACATTCCTTAGGGAAGGTTTTAGGTGAAATATAACCCAAGATAACTCCAATGAAGAGATTGATGGATTTAAGATATCTCATTCTTGACAACATGTGAATCATGAAACATGAACTCAAATTATGGAGAATGACATAGCACCACCTCAAATGATACGGTAGAAAGAATTGCACTTCGGAATGCAAGATGAAGAAGGCTTGAACTCCTCTAACAAAACATGCGTTGGGCACCATGTTTATTTTAGAGTAATATCTTGGCAGATCTTAGCTCCGAGAGAAATCTTGAAGAACAGTTGAAGAATGAAAAGTATCCTTGCAAATCATCATGTTGAGCCTTCGTGAAGAACTCTGGTAATAAAAGAATGATCAAAAGGAAGTGAAGGATGAAAAGAATAAGATTGAAGCCTTGCAATGATTAGATGAAGCTTTGAAATGATATAATTGAAAGATCGTGGAACTCCGGAAAAGGAAAAGATGGAACAAAGAAATAAAGAATTTTGATGAACCTCCGGAATAAGGAATTGAATTTACTTGATGAAACAAGAATAAGAATTACATTATGCTTATCCTTCACCAATTTAGATTGATGACAAGCAATGGATTTGGCATACTACTTATTCTCGCAGAAAGGATTAAGTGAGATATAGCGCAAACTTGAGAAGGTCTTCAATGAACCACCGGTAGGATTTGGGAACAACGAATGAATCTGTATGATAACGAAGGAGAAGAACTCTTGAACGAACCACCGTAAGAATTGAAAAATGAACAAAGTAAAGGGATGAATCATCAGTAAGAATTAGAGAATGAATGAAGATACTTGAGATAATTTAGATGCAAGTGAACGAAGATATCCCGAACTGATTAGAGAAAACTTGAATGATGCACCGGTAATTTTTGGAGAATGATAGCTGAAGGCTGAGAATGAATAAGTCTTCTGAAATGATGGGCTTCAGAGAAACAAACTGAAATACTGTTGAAATGCTCCGGATGGGTGAAAGGAATTCTCACAATCGAAGGCAGTTATGAGAGGATGGCAACAAGCTAGAATCACGAATCTTTGAGAGAACGGATAAGATTTGAGAGAAACTCTTCTTCGTTCTTCAAAATCTGTGAATGACGATGGGAAACACCACCATGAATTGTTGAGACACTCCAGGATGACGAATAGAAAGGTTGAGCCAACGGTGAAAAGAATTTTTAAAGATCTTGGAGAAAATACATAAGGCTGAAGATAACTCATTCTTACGTCAAACTTGGAAAAAAAATTGAGAGTAACTCTGGGAAGATTAGAAGAGTCAGGTAAGATCCTGGGAAAAGACCTGTCGGTTAGGGCCCACTCAAAAGAAACACCGTTGAACGATTACTTTGGAAGAGATAATGCACTGGTTGATTTAAATGGTTTGAATGAGATAACAACCTCGAAATAGCTTGAACGGATCAAGAATGGAAATGTGAATCTTCTGAGATATCTTCAGCACTCCCGATAACATGAATAGCAAGAGGTGGATGATTAAGAGGTGCACCGGCATGAGTAAACATTTGAAATGAGGAAAAGGTGAAGGAAATATGCCCTAGAGGCAATAATAAAGTTATTATTTATTTCCTTATATCATGATAAATGTTTATTATTCATGCTAGAATTGTATTAACCGGAAACATAACACATGTGTGAATACATAGACAAACAGAGTGTCACTAGTATGCCTCTACTTGACTAGCTCATTGATCAAAGATGGTTATGTTTCCTAACCATAGACATGAGTTGTGATTTGATTAACGGGATTACATCATTAGGAGAATGATGTGATTGACTTGACCCATTCCATTTGCATAGCACTTGATCCTTTAGTTTGTTGCTATTGCTTTCTTCATGACTTATACATGTTCCTATGACTATGAGATTATGCAACTCCCTTTACCGAAGGATCACTTTGTGTGCCACCAAACATCACAAACTGGGTGATTATAAAGGTGCTCTACAGGTGTCTCCGAAGGTACTTGTTGGGTTGGCGTATTTCGAGATTAGGATTTGTCACTCCGATTGTCGGAGAGGTATCTCTGGGCCCTCTCAGTAATGCACATCACTTAAGCCATGCAAGCATTACAACTAATGAGTTAGTTGCAGGATGATGTATTACGGAACGAGTAAAGAGACTTGCCGGTAATGAGATTGAACTAGGTATTGAGATACTGACGATCGAATCTCGGGCAAGTAACATACCGATGACAAAGGGAACAATGTATGTTGTTATGCGGTCTGACCGATAAAGATCTTCGTAGAATATGTGGGAGCCAATATGAGCATCCAGGTTCCGCTATTGGTTATTGACCGGAGACATGTCTCGGTCATGTCTACATTGTTCTCGAACCCGTAGGGTCCGCACGCTTAAGGTTTCGATGACAGTTATATTATGAGTTTATGAGTTTTGATGTACCGAAGGAGTTCGGAGTCCCGGATGAGATCGGGGACATGACGAGGAGTCTCGAAATGGTCGAGACGTAAAGATCAATATATTGGACGACTATATTCGGACATCGGAAAAGTTCCGAGTGATTCGGGTATTTTTGGGAGTACTAGAGAGTTACATGAATACGTATTGGGCCTTATTGGGCCATATGGGAAAGAAGGAAAAGGGCCGCAAGGGTGGTCGCACCCCTCCCCTTGGTCTGGTCCGAATTGGACTAGGGAAGGGGGCACTTCCTTCCTTCCTTCCCTTTTCCCTTCCTCTTTTCCTATTCCATATGGGAGGTGGAATCCTACTAGGACTAGGGAGTCCTAGTAGGACTCCACACTTGGTGCGCCCCCTCCTAGGGCCGGCCTCCTCCTCCCTTGCTCCTTTGTATATGGGTGCAGGGGGCACCCCAAAGACACAACAATTGATCATTGATCTCTTAGCCGTGTGCGCTGCCCCCTTCCACCATAATCCTCGATAATATTGTAGCGGTGCTTAGGCGAAACTCTGCGACGGTAGAACATCAAGATCGTCACCACGCTGTCGTGCTGACGGAACTCTTCCCCGACATTCTGCTGAATCAGAGTCTGGGGATCGTCATCGAGCTGAACGTGTGCTAGAACTCGGAGGTGCCGTAGTTTCGGTGCTTGATTGGTCGGGCCGTGAAGACGTACGACTACATCAACCGCGTTGTGCTAACGCTTCCGCTTTCGGTCTACGAGGGTACGTAGACAACACTCTCCTCTCTCGTTGCTATGCATCACCATGATCTTGCGTGTGCGTAGGAAATTTTTGAAATTACTACATTTCCCAACAGTGGCATCAGAGCCTAGGTTTTATGCGTTGATGTTGTGCACGAGTAGAACACAAGTGAGTTGTGGGCGATATAAGTCATACTGCTTACCAGCATGTCATACTTTGGTTCGGCGGTATTGTTGGATGAAGCGGCCCGGACCGACATTACGCGTACGCTTACGCGAGACTGGTTCTACCGACGTGCTTTGCACACAGGTGGCTGGCGGGTGTCTGTTTCTCCAACTCTAGTTGAACCAAGTGTGGCTACGCCCGGTCCTTGCGAAGGTTAAAACAGCACCAACTTGACAAACTATCGTTGTGGTTTTGATGCGTAGGTAAGAACGGTTCTTGCTAAGCCCGTAGCAGCCACATAAAACTTGCAACAACAAAGTAGAGGACGTCTAACTTGTTTTTGCAGGGCATGTTGTGATGTGATATGGTCAAGACATGATGCTAAATTTTATTGTATGAGATGATCATGTTTTGTAACCGAGTTATCGGCAACTGGCAGGAGCCATATGGTTGTCGCTTTATTGTATGCAATGCAATCGCGCTGTAATGCTTTACTTTATCACTAAGCGGTAGCGATAGTCGTGGAAGCATAAGATTGGTGAGGCGACAACGATGCTACGATGGAGATCAAGGTGTCACGCCGGTGACGATGGTGATCATGACGGTACTTCGGAGATGGAGATCACAAGTACAAGATGATGATGGCCATATCATATCACTTATATTGATTGCATGTGATGTTTATCTTTTATGCATCTTATCTTGCTTTGATTGACAGTAGCATTATAAGATGATCCCTCACTAAATTATCAAAGTATAAGTGTTCTCTCTGAGTATGCACCATTGCAAAAGTTCTTCTTGCTGAGACACCACGTGATGATCGGGTGTGATAGGCTCTACGTTCAAATACAACGGGTGCAAAACAGTTGCACACGCGGAATACTTAGGTTAAACTTGACGAGCCTAGCATATAACATATATGGCCTCGGAACACGGAGACTGAAAGGTCGAGTGTGAATCATATAGTAGATATGATCAACATAGTGATGTTCACCATTGAAACTACTCCATCTCACGTGATGATCGGACATGGTTTAGTTGATTTGGATCACGTGATCACTTAGAGGATTAGAGGGATGTCTATCTAAGTGGGAGTTCTTAAGTAATATTATTAATTGAACTTTAATTTATCATGAACTTAGTCCTGGTAGTATTAGCATATCTATGTTGTAGATCAATAGCTCGCGTTTAGCTCCCCTGTTTTATTTTTGATATGTTCCTAGAGAAAACTAAGTTGAAAGATGTTAGTAGCAATGATGCGGATTGGATCCATGATCTGAGGTTTATCCTCATTGCTGCACAGAAGAATTATGTCTTTGATGCACCGCTAGGTGACAAACCTATTGCAGGAGCCGATGCAGATGTTATGAACATTTGGCTAGCTCAATATGATGACTACTTGATAGTTTAGTGCACCATGCTTAAACGGCTTAGAATCGGGACTTCAAAGACGTTTTGAACGTCATGGACCATATGAGATGTTCCAGGAGTTGAAGTTAATATTTCAAGCAAATACCCGAGTTGAGAGATATGAAGTCTCCAACAAGTTCTATAGCTAAAAGATGGAGGAGAATAGCTCAAGTAGTGAGCATGTGCTCAGATTGTCTGGGTACTACAATCGCTTGAATCAAGTGGGAGTTAATCTTCCAGATAAAATAGTGATTGACAGAATTCTCTAGTTACCATCACCAAGTTAGTAGAACTTCGTGATGAACTATGATATGCAAGGCATAACGGAAACGATTCCCAAGCTCTTCGTAATGCTGAAATCGACGAAGGTAGAAATCAAGAAAAATATCAAGTGTTGATGGTAGACAAGACCACTAGTTTCAAGAAAAGGGCAAAGGGAAGAAGGGGAACTTCAAGAAGAACGGCAAGCAAGTTGCTGCTCAAGTGAAGAAGCCCAAGTCTGGTCCTAAGCCTGAGACTAAGTGCTTCTACTGCAAAGGGACTGGTCACTGGAAGCGGAACTGCCCCAAGTATTTGGCGGATAAGAAGGATGGCAAAGTGAACAAAGGTATATTTGATATACATATTATTGATGTGTATTTTACTAGTGTTCGTAGCAACCCCGCGGTATTTGATACTGGTTCAGTTGCTAAGAGTAGTAACTCGAAACGGGAGTTGCAGAATGAACATAGACTAGTTAAGGGTGAAGTGATGATGTGTGTTGGAAGTGGTTCCAAGATTGATATGATCATCATCGCACACTCCCTATACTTTTGGGATTAGTGTTGAACCTAAATAAGTGTTATTTGGTGTTTGCGTTAAGCATGAATATGATTTGATCATGTTTATTGCAATATGGTTATTCATTTAAGTAAGAGAATAAATTGTTGTTCTGTTTACATGAATAAAAACTTATATGGTTACACACCCAATGAAAATGGTTCGTTGGATCTCGATCGTAGTGATACACATATTCATAATATTGAAACCAAAAGATGCAAAGTTAATAATGATGGTGCAATTTATTTGTGGCACTACCGTTTAGGTCATATTGGTGTAAAGCGCATGAAGAAAATCCATGCTGATGGGCTTTTGGAATCACTTGATTATGTATCAGTTGATGCTTGCGAACCATGCCACATGGGTAAGATGACTAAGACTCCGTTCTCCGGAACAATGGATCGAGCAACAGATTTGTTGGAAATCATACATACTGATGTATGTGGTTCGATGAATATTGAGGCTCGTGGCAGGTATCATTATTTTCTGATTTTCACAGATGATTTGAGCAGATATGAGTATATCTACTTAATGAAACACAAGTCTGAAACATTTGAAAAGTTCAAAGAATTTCAGAGTGAAGTGGAGAATCATCGTAACAAAAATAAAAGTTTCTACGATATGATCGCAGAAGTAAAATATTTGAGTTACGAGTTTGGCCTTCAGTTAAAAACAATGTGAAATAGTTTCACTACTCATGCCACCTGGAACACCACAGCATAATGGTGTGTCCGAATGTCATAACCGTACTTTATTAGATATGGTGCGATCTATGATGTCTCTTACCAATCTACCACTATCGTTTTGGAGTTATGCATTAGAGACAGCTGCATTCACGTTAAATAGGGCACCATCTAAATCCGTTGAGACGACACCGTATGAACTATGGTTTGGCAAGAAACCTAAGCCGTCGTTTCTTAAAGTTTGAGGTTGCAATGCTTATGTGAAAAAGTTTCAACCTGATAAGCTCAAACCCAAATCGGAGAAGTGCGTCTTCATAGGATACCCAAAAGAAAATGTTGGGTACACCTTCTATCACAGATCCGAAGGCAAGATATTCGTTGCCGAGAATGGATCCTTTCTAGAGAAGGATTTTCTCTCGAAAGAAGTGAGTGGGAGGAAAGTAGAACTTGATGAGGTAACTGTTGAAAGTTCTAGTGATCGACTAGAGGGGGGGGGGTGAATAGGCGATTTTTATGAAAGTCTTCAAAACATGTGAGTTTTGAAGACAAACGATAGAAATAAACCTATTATCATGCAGCGGAAGGTAGACTACACTAGGCAAACCATAGTCATGTATTTAACAAAGTGAAAGCACAATGACAAATAGCAGCTAGGCAGTGAGGATCAGGTAGGAAGATGTTGAGAAGCCAATCAGTACATGTAATCACTTAGTGAAGTCAAATGGTGATGCTATCGTACAATTACTTCACAAGAACCAACAGTAAGTAAAGGGAAGGGAAGGATGAAACCAGTGACTCGTTGAAGACAATGATTTGTTGGACCAGTTCCAGTTGCTGTGACAACTGTACATCTGGTTAGGGAGGCTGAGATTCAACTCAGAAGACCTCGTCTTCACCTTATTCCCCTTGAGCTAAGGACACCCAGTCCTCGCCCAATTACTCTGGTAAGTCTTCAAGGTAGACTTCCAAACCTTCACAGACTTCGTTCACCGGCGATCCACAATGACTCTTGGATGCTCAGAACGCGACGCCTAACCGGCTAGAGGATTCACAGTCCTCAAGTGTAATAAGTCTTCAAATCACACAGACAAGAAGACTTAAGTGATGCCTAACACTCTTTGGCTCTGGGTGGTTAGGGCTTTATCCTCTCAAGGAATTCTCTCTCAAAGGCTTCGAGGTGGGTTGCTCTCAAACGACAAAAGCCGTACTTTAACTCTGAGCAGCCAACCGTTTATGGTTGTAGGGGGTGGGCTATTTATAGCCACTAGGCAACCCGACCTGATTTGTCCGAAATGACCCTGGGTCACTAAGGAACTGACACGTGTTCCAACGGTCAGATTTCAAACACACACGGCAACTTTACTTGGGCTACAAGCAAAGCTGACTTGTCCAACTCTGAACAAGATTCCCTCTCATAGTCTTCACTTGAAGACATAGGATTTTGGTTAAGCATCACTTCAGTCATTCTGACTGGTTTTCTTGGACCCCACTTAACAGTGCGGTGGTTCCTATGACTCAACAAAAAAAAGAACTATGAAAGATCTAAGTCTTCGCGCTCCATAGTCTTCATGTAATGTCTTCTCTTATCATAGTCTTTAAGGTGAATGTCTTCACTTACCACCTTTGACTTCAATGTCTTCATTCATTTTTAGGGGCCATCTCTGGTAGAAAAACCGAATCAATGAGGGACTTCTACCTGTGTTATCCTGCAATTCTCACAAACACATTAGTCTCTCAACTAGGTTTGTCGTCAATACTCCAAAACCAACTAGGGGTGGCACTAGATGCACTTACAATCTCCCCTTTTTGGTGATTGATGACAAACTAGTTGAAGTTTTCAACGGGGAATATAATATGTGAAATTGTAAAGGATAAGGAATTGTCTTCATAAGTTGCAAGGGCTCCCCCTGAAGATGTGCATATAAGTAATTTGCTTTTGGAATGCAGATGCACATGGCAGGTTGTACTTGTGGAGATCCTCTTCAACTTATGATGACAATTCATCATGCATGAAAGGTATGTGAAGATAATGACATGCATAATGAAAAATGGACGTCTGCAAAATGATCTAAGTGCGGAATTTATCGTCGCACATGCGGAATTTATCATCGCATCACAAAATAGCAAATAAGTAACAGATGACCATCGAGTTTAAGTGTTACAACTCAAAGAACCAAATGTATCAAAACGAGAGTTGTAAACACTAGGCAAAACATAAAGTAATCGCCCATATGGACCCGCTTGAAGACTATCAAACTCATATGCTTCTCCCCCTTTTGTCAGTGAGGACCAAAAAGGTTTGAAGACATAGAGCATCTACTCGTTCCCATGAAGAGTAGGTGAAGCAGCAGGGTCGTCGGTGGTGTTCGGCGGTGCAGAAGTACTTGGGGCAGTGTCGAGGCGTGCAGAAGTAGGGGGCGGTGAAGTGGCATCATCTTCGTCCTCGATCACTCTGGCATTCACAGTTGCCGCAGAGGAAGAGAACTCAGAGTCTTCAAGAGATGGAGTTCGTCGTAGCACAGTCCTTCGGGGAGGTGTGGAGTCAAACTTGAAACGTTCAGAGAAGCCATCCTCTTAAAGATCATCCTCAGAACACATAAGCGTCATCCCTTTCCATGTACGCCGACAGGTTTCATGGGAAACAAAGGCATTCTTGGTGGCAAGATTGCGAATGCGGTTGACATCCACCAAGAGGCTGTGCATTTGGCGCTTCAGCCAGTCATGATGCCTATCCTGTTTCTGATGAAGAGCAACCAGAAGCTCTCGATCATTGAGAACACGAGATCGCTTCTTGAGTCGTTGGGAAATAGTGCTTTCAGTGGCTTCAGTAAGAGCATGATGAGGTGCACGTGTAGTACCAGCCAGAGGATAAACATGAGTGACTGCTTCAACTCCTTCAATGTTCTGAGTGAAACTTTGATGCTCCGCATTCTGAAGACTAAGAGGTTCCTTGGCAGGCTCTGGATAAATGGCTTCAACGGACATATCCACATCAGGCAGAAAGATCCGATGATTGCGAGCAGATGGCTGATATGAGATATCTGAGTGGAGTTTAATCAGCCGCATTATCCATGGAGCATAGAACTTCAAGCCAAAAAGATCAGATCCTGATGCAGCAAGTTGGCGGATGAAGAAGTCTTGTGCATTGAAGCATTTGCCATGAAGAATATAGAAGACCAAAGTCTTCATTACACCTTCCAGCTTTGCATGTGGAGAATGTCCTTTGATGGGCCAGAGAGTTCGCCTTATAATGTGATAGATGGTCCTTGGCAGATACTCCCGATCTTCAACAAAGAACTCCTTAGGATATGCAGCATCTTGTGGCAAAGGCTTCATCATACTGAGCATCTGACTCATGTTCGGTTCAGGCTTCTGAAAGATGCTCTCCATAGCTTCACTGTGAAGCTGACAACCAGGTTCAAAGAGATCTCCAGGAGTGGGCAGACCAGTGAGCTCAATGATATCAAAGGCTTTGGCTTCGTGATGAACATTTCCTGTCATCCACTCAAGGACCCAAGTCTTCGGATCTCTGTTATAACCACGTATGTGAAGTGTGGCATAAAATTGGAGCAACAACTCTTCGTTCCAGTGCTCTTGGTCGGTGACGAAAGGCAACAATCCAACCTCTTTGAAGCAATCCAGAGCTTCTTCCAAACAGGGCAGACCAGCTATTGCTTCAGTGTCAAGACGCATATGTGGGAAGATGCGACCTTGATTGTACAGAATGCAGGAGTAATAGCTTCGCTGCGGATAGCTCCAGAACCGATCAGAAGATATTCGTTCCCTTGAGTAGGGGTTCTTGGAGCTATTGAAGAAGGTGTTGTCTGCTTTGAAGCCGTTGACATTGAAGGATCCAGGTGCTGTTGCAGGACCTGGAAACCTGGGCAACCTTGGCATTAGCTTCTGTACCTGAGGCCTATGCTCAATATGATAGTCAAACTGAGGACCAGCAGCAGGCGCAGGAACAGAAGCAATAGCGTCATTGGCTTCGCTGACTTCTGGTTCTTGGGTTGGTGTAGGCTCCACATTTGCTTCAACCATGACAACGTCAGTGGCTTCATTGGTGTTGGTGGTGGCAGCCTCAAGAGTTTCTACCTCCACTTGATGAGCTGGAGGGTCGGGCACAGACACGTTCTCCTCGAGAAAAACTTCTTCAGTAGTTGAGGGAGTAGGGGCATGTTTGTCTTCTTGGGTGTCATCGGCTGATGCAGCCAGAATGTCTTCAGCAGCTTTAGCCTCAGACTCGGTGACTTGAGACCTTGGTCCTTTGCGAAGCCTGCGTAACGCTAGCGACACCTTTGGAGATGGAGTTGGCTGGGTCTCAAAGTCATCTTCTTCTTCTTGCCGGGGTGGTGTGACTCGTTGTTGTGGGTGATCAGCCCATGATGCATCCTGAGCAATTGGCGTCAGAGGACGACCAATGCTGATAAGTTCGCTGTGCGTAAGCACATGCGATGATACCTGTTGGTGCTCAATCTGAAGAAGAACTACATCATCTTCAACATGGTCATGGTGACCAATGTCTTCAGCAGCGGTGGGATCAGCTGCTGGAATGTCTTCAGCTTCATGAGCCTCTGTGAAAGCAGGCTCATGGACAGTCAGTTGGCGCTCTTGATGTTCAGCGGCAGGGCGAACCATGGAGATAGGTTCAACAATTAAGGGCTCTGTGGGAGCAGTCCGATCCTTCTTGGTCTTGCGCTTCTTCTTGGAGGGAGCAGCAGCAGAGGCTTCATGTTGTTTCCTCTTTATGGCTTCAGCCTCAGCAGTCCTCGTCTTCTTCAGTTCTGAAGCGGTAGACCTGGCTTTTGGCTTCGAGCCAGTCATGCTGGTTGGGAAGATAATGGGATGTGCTTCCTGCCTTGGTGCATCGGGTTCGGCCATAGCGGACTTCTTCTTCTGCTGCTTTGCAGCCATCCTGGGGTCGATGCCAGGACGCCCAAGGGCCTTGCGCTTCTCAGCCTCATTGTAGGCTTGCACACACTTGTCAGCCAGGCTCTTCATGCGCGCACGAGAACCTACGGCGACGGAGGACACCTACGGCGACGGCGGAGAAGATGATGTCCGCGGCCGGCGTGAAGATGGCGTCGGAGAGGTCGCGGCAGCTAAGCGCTTCGTCGCCAGCGTCGTCGAGGGCTAGCGGTGGCACTAGGGTTCGTGCGAGAGTGGAAGAAAGGATAATGACTGTGGTGAGGTGTGTATTTATAGGGACAGGGACAGCACAGCGTTATTACACAGGTGTCCCTGGCGATTCACATCTGAAGAACACGTGGTCATCATGCAACATATCGGAGGTTGTTCCATGTTCCCACGCACGCCTGGATTGTCGGGTGGTCGTTCCCACTTCTCCGGGTTTCAGGTGAAGGAATTAGCATTGAAAACGGACTTAATGTTTGTCTCTGTATCTTCTGCTGACAAGGACGCAGAGAAGACATTCGACAGTTTCAATAGAATGCATATGATTTGGAGAGATAGAGTTTGAGATAGAAAGCATAGAGAGGTTAGGGTCCGGTCACATTCACTTAGTTCAAAAGATTAAACAGGAAGACATAGCTATAAGTGAATGTTGTAGAGGACAGAACACTAGTATATATATATATATATGATCAATATAATGAAGATAGTCATGAAGACATGTTGAGATTGAAGCCAAACCAAATGTGAAGACACAACAAATGTAACACCATGGGTAAAACACTTCAAACAGACGAATTTTGTGGTGGCGTTACCCACCGTATAGGAAGTATTAGACCCAGGCACGACGCACAATTATCGTGGCGCTCCGAAGTCAAATTCCACATTAATGTATTCACACTTAGAATGTATGTCTTCATTGATTGAAGATATACTTTGCTTCGTGTGTTGCACATCTAAGTCATCAATATGCATAAGTGTTAGGATGTGTGCCTGATCACAAGACATTTGAGGATTCCAAGATATTTAGCTCACACCGTAACTTGCAAAATCTCTTCTCATCCAAGGGCTTGGTGAAGATATCTGCCAATTGCTCTTCAGTGTTGACGTGTATGATATCAATATGTTCCTTCACAACATGATCTCTGAGAAAGTGATGACGAATTTCAATGTGTTTTGTCTTCGGGTGCTGAACTGGGTTGTTGGCAATCTTGATGGTGCTTTCGTTGTCGCAGTAGAGTGGCACTTGCTTCAGATGAATGCCATAGTCTTTGAGTGTTTGCTTCATCCACAGAAGCTGAGCGCAGCAAGATCCAGCAGCAATGTATTCAAATTTAGCAGTGGAGAGAGATACACAGTTCTGCTTCTTTGAAGACCAACATACAAGTGATCGTCCCAGAAAATGACATGTGCCTGATGTAGACTTGCGATCCACCTTGTCACCAGCATAATCAGCATCCGAGAATCCAACCAGATCAAACTCTGAGCCCTTTGGATACCATAATCCTAGAGTTGGGGTGTAAGCCAAATATCGAAGAATTCGCTTTACAGCTAAGTGATGCGATTCCTTTGGTGCCGCTTGGAATCGAGCACACATGCAAAAACTAAGCATAATATCTGGCCTAGATGCACATAGATAAAGTAAAGAACCAATCATGGAGCGGTATACCTTTTGATCGAACTCTTTACCATTGTCGTCGGGACCCAGATGATGTTTGGCTGGCATTGGCGTCGTGAAGCCTTTGCAGTCTTGCATACCAAACTTCTTCAGGCAATCTTTGAGATACTTCTCTTGAGATATAAAGATGCCGTTGCGTTGCTGACGTATTTGAAGACCAAGGAAGAACTTCAGCTCGCCCATCATGGACATTTGATATTGCTCTTGCATCATATATCCAAACTCTTCACTATATTTCTGATTGGTGCAGCCGAAGATAATGTCATCCACATATATTTGGCACACAGACAGTTCACCATCATATGTCTTCGTGAAGAGAGTGGGGTCGAGGGAACCAGATTTGAAGCCTTTGCTCTTCAGGAAGTCTTTGAGTGTGTCATACCAAGCCCGAGGGGCTTGTTTGAGGCCATACAGTGCCTTGTTGAGCTTGTATACCATGTCAGGATGTTTTGGATCTTCAAAGCCAGGCGGTTGTGCAACATACACTTCTTCTTCAATCTTGCCATTGAGAAAAGCGCTCTTCACATCCATTTGACATAGAAGTACGTTGTGATGATTTTCATAGGCCAGCAGTATGCGTATGGCTTCAAGTCTAGCCACAGGAGCAAATGTTTCATCGAAGTCAATCCCTTCAACTTGAGTGTATCCTTGAGCAACAAGACGAGCTTTGTTTCTGACAACTTGACCATGCTCATCTTGCTTGTTGCGATATATACATTTGGTGCCTATTATATTGTGCTTCCGAGGATCAGGACGCTTAACCAGTTCCCATACATTATTCAGCTCAAACTGTTGAAGCTCTTCTTGCATAGCTTGAATCCATTCAGGTTCCATGAAGGCTTCTTCTACTTTCTTGGGTTCTGTTATTGAGATGAATGCGAAGTGCCCACAGAAATTTGCTAGCTGTGTTGCCCTTGAACGAGTGAGTGGACCTGGTGCATTGATGCTATCGATTATTCTCTCAATCTGCACTTCATTTGCAACACAAGGATGTACATGACGAAGATTTTGCTCTTGCTGATCATTGTCATTGTTAGAGGGATTGTCTTCAGGCTGAGCATTGTCTTCAGTTTGATCAGGTGCGGAGATGATAAGTTCTTCTTCAAGTTGAGCTTCAGAAGGTATGATTTCTCCAGTTCCCATAAGTTTGATTGATTCACTGGATGGAACTTCATCTAGCACATTTGGCAAGTGCTCTCTTTGTGAGCCATTAGTTTCATCGAACCACACATCCACTGTTTCAACCACTTTGTAATGAAAGAGATTGAAGACTCTGTAGGAGTGCGAATCCTTTCCATATCCAAGCATAAAACCCTCATGTGCTTTTGGTGCAAATTTTGAAGTGTGATGTGGATCCTTGATCCAGCACTTGACACCAAATACTCTGAAGTAACTGACATTTGGCTTCTTGCCAGTAAGGAGCTCATAAGATGTCTTGTTCAGAAGCTTGTGAAGATAAACACGGTTGATGATATGGCATGCAGTGTCAATGGCTTCAGGCCAGAATTTTCTTGGAGTCTTGTATTCATCAAGCATCGTCTGAGCCATCTCAATAAGTGTTCTATTCTTGCGTTTGACGACGCCATTCTGCTGTGGCGTGTACGGAGCTGAGAATTCATGTGTGATGCCCAAAGTATCAAGATATGTATCAAGGCCAGTGTTCTTGAATTCAGTGCCATTGTCACTTCTGATGTGCTTTATCTTGGCGCCATAGTTGTTCATTGCTCGATTGGCAAAGCGTCTGAAGACATCCTGCACTTCAGTCTTGTAAAGGATTATATGCACCCAAGTATATCTTGAATAATCATCAACAATGACAAAGCCATGGAGACAAGCAGTAGTAGTAAGAGTTGAGTAATGGGTGGGACCGAAAAGATCCATGTGTAGCAGTTCGAAGGGTTGAGTTGTTGTCATGATTGTCTTCGAGGGATGCTTGGCCCTCGTCATCTTTCCTGCTTCACAGGCACCGCATAAGTGATCCTTCTTGAACTTGACGCCCTCGGTGCCTATGACATGCTTCTTCCTTGCAAGGGTGTGGAGGTTCCTCATGCCAGCATGTCCTAGCCTTCGATGCCAGAGCCAGCATTCAGAAGCTTTTGCTAGAAGACATACTGCAAGTTGTGGTCCTGCTGAGAAATCTACAACATACAAATCATCTTTTCGATACCCTTCAAACACTAGAGACTTGTCAGATTCCATTAGTACAAGGCAACGATATTTTCCAAACATCACAATCATGTTTAAATCACAAAGCATTGAAACAGACATTAAGTTGAAACCAAGGGATTCAACAAGTATGACTTTATCCATGTGTTGATCCTTTGAGATTGCAACTCTACCTAGACCCAATACCTTGCTTTTACCAGTGTCAGCAAATGTGATGTGACTTTTGTCTGATGGAGTAAAGTTGAGTCCATGAGAAGGCTTCGCTTGCCAGTCATGTGATTTGTACACCCACTATCAATAATCCATTCTGAAGCAGCTGGTGTTGTACCCTACAGTGCAGTTAGGGGGATAGGCTTCACGAAGAGAATTGTGAAGCAAAAACATTTGACGAACCAGTGGATTATTAAAGATTAGATCGAGATTAGGACAGATGGAGCAAGTTGCAAGCGATTCAGAAACAAAGTACATAGTAAGACCATTTGGGCATTTGATCTTGCGCCCTACAAGGTGTTTAAGGTCCCCAGCAATAGTGTCAGACGATTTTGGTTTTCGGCTGGAGACCTTTCCCTGCAAAAGAGAGTTAAGCTTTCTTAGCCACCCACATCTTCAGGGGTGGTTTTGAAGCAATAAGTCTAAGTGCAGCATCTGAGAACTTTGGCTTTGGAGCCCTAGCAAAAAGTCTTGCAGGTGGACAATAGTATTCATAAGAATAAGCAGAATAGTTCTTGGTCTTATGAACATGGCGGTTTGATGAACCGCACTCATATTCATAGGCCTGAGTATGGCTTCCCTGCAAAACATTTGCGTTAGTGTGAGGTGAGTCCTCTGTCTGTATGAAGCCTTTGGACCGTATGAGGCCTGTGGTCTGGGGTTTGTCTTCTTCACCTGTGGTGTCATGATGACATTCACAGGAAGATTCTCCAAACACCTTTTCGGCACCCAGATCTTCTTCATAGGCGGCCCATTCCTGCAGTTAGTACCAATATACCTGGCAAACACTTCACCATTCTGATTCTTAAATAGTTTATAGTTTGCATCAAAGGATTCATCAATAACAATGGGGTTAGCACAAGTGAAGCCAGATAGAGTGGATGGATCTGCTGAAGGTTCCTTTGCAGCAACCCATGTGGTTTTGGGGTACTGCTCAGGTTTCCAGTAAGAGCCATCAGCATTCATTTTCCTTACGAACCCAACACCCTCTTTCCTAGGGTTTTGGTTCAGCATCTGCCTTTTGAGGACATCACATAGTGTTTGATGCCCTTTGAGACTTTTGTACATCCCTGTTTCAAGCAGTGTCTTCAACCTAGCATTCTCGTCAGCAATAGTAGTGGTGTCCTCAGCAGAGGGGTTAGTTTCCACATCAACAGTTGAAGATATTGCAACAGTAGCAGCAGCACAACATTCAGCAACAGAAGTAGTGTTATCATGCTCAATACATTTACGACATGGTGGTTCAAATCCTTCCTGAGCTGAACTGATCCGTTCGGCGCGAAGTGACTCGTTTTCTTTTTGAAGATCTTCATGAGCCGCTCTCAATTTCTCAAGATCTTGCTTCCTTTGAAGATAATCATAGGAAAGCCTTTCATGAGCTGTTGAGAGCGTTTCATGACGACTTTCAAGTTCCTCATACTTAACGTGAATATTTTTTATGTCTTCAATTAAGGACTGAGATCGAGTCATTTCAGCGTCTAACAGATTATCGCTTTTGTCTAACAGTTTTTGAATGTGTTCCATGGTTTTCTGTTGTTCAGTTGCAATTTTAGCAAGTGTTTTGTAGCTGGGTTTGGAAACACAATCAGAGTCATCGTCACTAGATGTTTAATAGTGAGTAGTGTGTGTGTTTACCTTGGCACCACGTGCCATGAAGCAGTAGGAAGGAGCGGAGTAGTCCTTGTCATTTGCATCGGTGTCGGTGATGAAGTCATTTTCTTCAGTGTTGAAGATGGACTTGGCAACGTATGCTGTAGCCAGACTTGCAATGCCAGAATCGGACTCCTCCTCAGACTCCATCTCCGCCTCCTCAGAAGCGGACTCATCCTCAGAGTCCATTTCCTTGCCAACAAACGCACATGCCTTGTCAGATGAGCTCTTCTTGTGTGATGAAGACTTGGAGGAAGACTTGGAAGAAGATTTTGAGTATTTCTTCTTCTTCTTGTCGTCAGAGTCATACTCCTTGCTCTTCTTCTTCTTCTTGTTCTCATTGTCCCACTGTGGACACTCAGAGATGTAGTGGCCAGGTTTCTTGCACTTGTGACATGTTCTCTTCTTGTAGTCATGAGCAGAAGCTTCATCATTCCTTGAGCTTGATCGTGAAGACTTTCTGAAGCCTTTCTTCTTGGTGAATTTTTGGAACTTCTTCACAAGCATAGCAAGATCCCTTCCAATGTCTTCAGGATCATCAGAACTGCTGTCAGACTCTTCTTCAGATGAGGAGACAGCCTTTGCCTTCAAGGCACGAGTTCGCCCATAGTTGGGACCGTAGATGTCTCTTTTCTCAAAAAGCTAAAACTCGTGTGTGTTGAGCCTTTCAAGTATGTCAGACGGATCGAGTGTGTTGAAATCAGGACGTTCTTGAATCATCAGGGCTAGGGTGTCAAACGAACTATCAAGTGATCTCAGGAGTGTCTTGACGACTTCATGCTTGGTGATCTCAGTAGCGCCGAGGGCTTGAAGCTCATTTGTGATGTCAGTGAGTCGATCAAACGTGAGATGGACATTCTCATTGTCATTTCTCTTGAAGCAGTTGAAGAGGTTGCGAAGGACACTGATTCTCTGATCTCTCTGGGTTGAGACGCCTTTGTTGACCTTGGATAGCCAGTCCCAGACTAGCTTAGATGTTTCCAAAGCACTCACGCGGCCATACTGTCCTTTGGTCAGATGACCACAGATGATATTCTTGGCAGTAGAGTCCAGTTGAACGAACTTCTTGACATCAGCGGCAGTGACACCTTCTCCAGCCTTGGGAACGCCGTTCTTGACGACATATCATAGGTCGACATCAATGGCTTCAAGATGCATGCGCATCTTATTCTTCCAGTAGGGATATTCAGTTCCATCGAAGACGGGGCACGCAGCGGAGACTTTAATTATCCCTGCAGTCGACATAGCTAAAACTCCAGGTGGTTAAACCGAATCACACAGAACAAGGGAGTACCTTGCTCTGATACCAATTGAAAGTGCTAGTGATCGACTAGAGGGGGGGGTGAATAGGCGATTTTTATGAAGTCTTCAAAATATGTGAGTTTCAAAGACAAACGATAGAAATAAACCTATTATCATGCAGCGGAAGGTAGACTACACTAGGCAAACCATAGTCATGTATTTAATGAAGTGAAAGCACAATGACAAATAGTAGCTAGGTAGTGAGGATCAGGTAGGAAGATGTTGAGAAGCCAATCAGTACATGTAATCACTTAGTGAAGTCAAATGGTGATGCTATCGTACAATTACTTCACAAGAACCAACAGTAAGTAAAGGGAAGGGAAGGATGAAACCAGTGACTCGTTGAAGACAATGATTTGTTGGACTAGTTCCAGTTGTTGTGACAAATGTACATCTGGTTAGGGAGGCTGAGATTCAACTCAGAAGACCTCGTCTTCACCTTATTCCCCTTGAGCTAAGGACACCCAGTCCTCGCCCAATTACTATGGTAAGTCTTCAAGGTAGACTTCCAAACCTTCACAGACTTCGTTCACCGGCGATCCACAATGACTCTTGGATGCTCAGAACGCGACGCCTAACTGGCTGGAGGATTCACAGTCCTCAAGTGTAATAAGTCTTCAGATCACACAGACAAGAAGACTTAAGTGATGCCTAACACTCTTTGGCTCTGGGTGGTTAGGGCTTTATCCTCTCAAGGAATTCTCTCTCAAAGGCTTCGAGGTGGGTTGCTCTCAAACGACAAAAGCCGTACTTTAACTCTGAGCAGCCAATCGTTTATGGTTGTAGGGGGTGGGCTATTTATAGCCACTAGGCAACCCGACCTGATTTGTCCGAAATGACCCTGGGTCACTAAGGAACTGACACGTGTTCCAACTGTCAGATTTCAAACACACACAGCAACTTTACTTGGGCTACAAGCAAAGCTGACTTGTCCAACTCTGAACAAGATTCCCTCTCATAGTCTTCACTCGAAGACATAGGATTTTGGTTAAGCATCACTTCAGTCATTCTGACTGGTTTTCTTGGACCCCACTTAACAGTGCGGTGGTTCCTATGACTCAACAAAAAAAAGAACTACGAAAGATCTAAGTCTTCGTGCTCCATAGTCTTCATGTAATGTCTTCTCTTGTCATAGTCTTCAAGGTGAATGTCTTCACTTACCACCTTTGAATTCAATGTCTTCATACATTTTTAGGGGTCATCTCTGGTAGAAAAAACGAATCAAATGAGGGACTTCTACTTGTGTTATCCTGCAATTCTCACAAACACATTAGTCTCTCAACTAGGTTTGTCGTCAATACTCCAAAACCAACTAGGGATGGCACTAGATGCACTTACAACTGTACCTGCTCCCTTATTGGAAAGTAGTTCATCACAGAAATCTGTTCCTGTGACTACTACACCAATTAGTGAGGAAGCTAATGATGATGATCATGTAAGTTCAGATCAAGTTACTACCGAACCTCGTAGGTAAACCAGAGTGATATCCGCACCAGAGTGGTACGGTAATCCTGTTCTAGAGGTCATGTTACTTGACCATGACGAGCCTACGAACTATGAGGAAGCAATGATGAGCCCAGATTCCGCGAAATGGCATGAGGCCATGAAATCTGAGATGAGATCCACGTATGAGAACAAAGTATGGACTTTGATTGACTTGCCCATTGATCGGTGAGCCATTGAGATTAAATGGATCTTCAAGAGGAAGACGGACGCTGATAGTAGTGTTACTATCTACAAAGCTAGAATTGTCGCGAAAAAGGTTTTTGACAAGTTCAAGGTGTTGACTACGATGAGAGTTTCTCACTCGTATCTATGCTTAAGTTTGTCCGAATCATGTTAGCAATTGCCGCATTTTATGAAATCTGGCAAATGGATAAACAAAACTGCATTCCTTAATGGATTTATTAAAGAAGAGTTGTATATGATGCAACCAGAAGGTTTTGTCAATCCTAAAGGTACTAACAAAATATGCAAGCTCCAGCGATCCATCTATGGACTGGTGCAAGCATCTCGGAGTTGGAATATACGCTTTGATAAGTTGATCAAAGCATATAGTTTTATACAGACTTGCGGTGAAACCTGTATTTACAAGAAAGTGAGTGGGAGCACTACAACATTTCTGATAAGTATATGTATGACATATTGATGATCGGAGATGATGTAGAATTATTCTGCAAAGCATAAAGGAATGTTTGAAAGGAGTTTTTTCAAAGAAAGACCTCGGTGAAGCTGCGTACATATTGAGCATCAAGATCTATAGAGATAGATCAAGACGCTTGATAAGTTTTTCAATAAGTACATACCTTGACAAGATTTTGAAGTAGTTCAAAATGGAACAGTCAAAGAAGGAGTTCTTGCCTGTGTTACAAGGTGTGAAGTTGAGTAAGACTCAAAACCCGACCACGGCAGAAGATAGAGAGAGAATGAAAGTCATTCCCTATGCCTCAGCCATAGGTTCTATAAAGTATGCCATGCCGTGTACCAGACCTATTGTATACCCTGCCCTGAGATTGGCAAAGGAGTACAATAGTGATCTAGGAGTAGATCACTGGACATTGGTCAAAATTATCCTTAGTGGAATAAGGATATGTTTCTCGATTATGGAAGTGACAAAAGGTTCGTCGTAAAGGGTTACGTCGATGCAAATTTTGACACTGATCCAGATGACTCTAAATCTCAATTTGGATACATATTGAAAGTGGGAGCAATTAGCTAGAGTAGCTCTGTGCAGAGCATTGTTGACATAGAAATTTGCAAAATACTTACGGATCTGAATGTGGTAGACCCGTTGACTAAAATTCTCTCACAAGCAAAACATGATCACACCTCAGTACTCTTTGGGTGTTAGTCACATAGTGATGTGAACTAGATTATTGACTCTAGTAAACCCTTTGGGTGTTGGTCACATGTCGATGTGAACTATGGGTGTTAATCACATAGTGATGTGAACTATTGATGTTAAATCACATGGCGATGTGAACTAGATTATTGACTCTAGTGCAAGTGGACGACTGAAGGAAATATGCCCTAGAGGCAATAATAAAGTTATTATTTATTTCCTTATATCATGATAAATGTTTATTATTCATGCTAGAATTTTATCAACCGGAAACATAATACATGTGTGAATACATAGACAAACAGAGTTTCACTAGTATGCCTCTACTTGACTAGCTCGTTGATCAAAGATGGTTATGTTTCCTAACCATAGACATGAGTTGTCATTTGATTAACGGGATCACATCATTAGGAGAATGATGTGATTGACTTGACCCATTCCGTTTGCATAACACTTGATCGTTTAGTTTGTTGCTATTGCTTTCTTCATGACTTATACATGTTCCTATGACTATGAGATTATGCAAGTCCTGTTTATCGGAGGAACACTTTGTGTGCCACCAAACGTCACAACGCAACTGGGTGATTATAAAGGTGCTCTACAGGTGTCTCCGAAGGTACTTGTTGGGTTGGCGTATTTCAAGATTAGGATTTGTCACTCCGATTGTCGGAGAGGTATCTCTGGGCCCTCTCGGTAATGCACATCACTTAAGCCTTGCAAGCATTACAACTAATGAGTTAGTTGCAGGATGATGTATTACGGAACGAGTAAAGAGACTTGCCGGTAACGAGATTGAACTCGGTATTGAGATAACGACGATCGAATCTCGGGCAAGTAACATACCGATGACAAAGGGAACAACGTATGTTGTTATGCGGTCTGACCGATAAAGATCTTCATAGAATATGTGGGAGCCAATATAAGCAACCAGGTTACGCTATTGGTTATTGACCGGAGACATGTCTCGGTCATGTCTACATTGTTCTCGAACCCGTAGGGCCCGCATGCTTAAGGTTTCGATGACAGTTATATTATGAGTTTATGAGTTTTGATGTACCGAAGGAGTTCAGAGTCTCGGATGAGATCGGGGACATGACGAGGAGTCTCGAAATGGTTGAGACGTAAAGATCGATATATTGGATGACTATATTCGGACATCGGAAAGGTTTCGAGTGATTCGAGTATTTTTCGGAGTACCGGAGAGTTACGGGAATACGTATTGGGCCTTATTGGGCCATACGGGAAAGAAGGAAAAGGGCCTCAAGGGTGGCCGCACCCCTCCCCTTGGTCTGGTCCGAATTGGACTAGGGAAGGGGGGCGCCTCCTTCCTTCCTTCTCCTTTTTCCTTCCTCTTTTCCTATTCCATATGGGAGGTGGAATCCTACTAGGACTAGGGAGTCCTAGTAGGACTCCACACTTGGCGCGCCCCCTCCTAGGGCCGGCCTCCTCCTCCCTTCCTCCTTTATATATGGGTGCAGGGGGCACCCCAAAGACACAACAATTGATCATTGATCTCTTAGCCGTGTGCGGTGCCCCCTTCCACCATAATCTTCAATAATATTGTAGCGGTGCTTAGGCGAAGCCCTGTGACGGTAGAACATCAAGATCGTCACCACGCCGTCGTGCTGACGGAACTCTTCCCCGACATTCTGCTGGATCGGAGTCCGGGGATCGTCATCGAGCTGAACGTGTGCTAGAACTCGGAGGTGCCGTAGTTTCGCTGCTTGATCGGTCGGGCCGTGAAGACGTATGACTACATCAACCGCGTTGTGCTAACGCTTCCACTTTCGGTCTACGAGGGTACATAGACAACACTCTCCTCTCTCGTTGCTATGCATCACCATGATCTTGCGTGTGCGTAGGATTTTTTTTGAAATTACTACGTTTCCCAACAAAAGGATGTGATCACCATCGAAAGATTGCATTGAAAACACCGGGGAAGATAAAAGAACAAAGAATGATAACTTGAAGCTTCCTTAGTATCTTCCTGAGAATCAACGGATAAGAATATTGTCGGAAAAGGATGGAGAGGCTTTACATCAATAACATGATAGTTGATTAAGAAATCTGAGTCCTTGAAGAAAAAGGGTGGGTGGGCGGGAAAACAAAGGCAACTTGGAGACGGATGAAACAAACACCGTTGACGAAAACTGAGATTGGATCTTGCAAATGTTGAAATGATCGGATCCACTTGAAGAGAAATACACCGATTGAGAATATATTTAGATGACAAGCTCGATGATCAAGAAGGATTTGTATTCACATAGAAATATGAGAACACCACTTAGGAAAGGTATGGAATCCACATTTGACTTCGAAGCAACTCAAATACCACAACTCAAACAAAACAAAGATTGGCTTGCAGAATAAGCCGGAACAAACATATGATAGAGATTTCATCCAAAGTTTTCATGGTGGGGCCCACACCGGCTCGATCGTACAACACCATCATGTACAAGGTAGTGCACATGATATACGAAGCGTCCCCGAGTCAGCATAGCCAAGGACTCTTTAAGACACAACGAGACCACTATAAAACCAACCGTGGATGGGCGGACCACCAGACGTCGAACCCCAATTTCATATCATACATTTGTCGGAAAGATATCCTAGGAGCTACTTGAATGCCCACTTATAAACTCCTGAAACTTTCTGGTTATGCAATCGGGTGTTGGGGATACAGGGGAAGCATAATATCTCACCCAAAACTAGCAATTCCTACATCCAGCTGTATCCATCCTTCAACACATAACCAAGAAACCTTCGGAAATCGTTTACCTCAACCTTCGAAAAGCATCCGTTATACGAGTTATGGCAATACTCCCGAACTCCCGCCCCAATACTAGGTGGCGTCGAGGTTATCTCACCAACAACTGCATAAAAGAGATTTTTGATGTCAGCGAAACTCAGGTATTCCAGAACTGCAACGATAATATTGTGACGACAACACCTCGGAGCTCAACTCCCCGGGACACTGCCACAACCCCTAAATGCCAGGAGGCACCAAGAACAATGTTCTCGTCACAAAACCATCGAAACGATTCCAAGATACCCGCGTGATCCTAAATTTTTTTAGTGAAATTTGAGAAGAGAAGAGTCAAAACTCTACGTCAGGATGCCTCACCAGAGCGACGAAGGGACTGAGGAGTAAAAAGAATCCTACTCTCCGATATATATATATATATATATATATATATATAATCCTATAAGACTCAAAACATTTTTCTAGAGTCAACAACGCCAGCGATTCGATCAAGCAGGGGGCTCCTAAGTCGGGGAAGGCTCTGATTACCAACTTGTAACACCCACGATGCGGCTATATCTCCCACGTGTCGGAGCACGACTTAGAGGCATAACCGCATTGTAGGCATGTCGCAAGAGGGGTAATCTTTACACATCCCATGTACTGAATAAGAAAGAGGTACAGAGTTGTCTTACAATTTCCACTTCACACAATACATGAATATAGCATTACATCATCCAGATACAATCAAGGTCTGACTACAGAACCAAATAAAGAAAGACCAACCCCTAATGCATAAGATCCCCGATCGCCCCGACTGGGCTCCACTACTGATCAACTGGAAACGAAACAACACAATGAACAAGATCTTCATCGAGCTCCTCCTTGAGCTCGGTAGCGTCACCTGCGCGATATCATCAGCACCTGCAAACTGGTTTTGGAAGTAATCTGTGAGTCACGGGGACTCAGCAATCTCACACCCTCGCGATCAAGACTATTTAAGCTTAAGGGTAGGGGAAAAGGTAGTGAGGTGGAGCTACAGCAAGCACTAGCATATATGGTGGCTAACTTACGCAAATGAGAGCGAGAAGAGAAAGACAAAGCACGGTCGTGGTCTAGAAGTGATCAAGAAGTGATCCTGAAACTACTTACGTTTGAGCATAACACGAGACCGTGTTCACTTCCCGGACTCCGCCGAGAAGAGACCATCACGGCTACACACGCAATTGATGCATTTTAATTAAGTTAAGTGTCAAGTTCTCTACAACCGGACATCAACAAATTCCCATCTTCCCATAACCGTGGGCATGGCTTTCGAAAGTTCAAAACCCTGCAGGGGTGTCCCAACTTAGCCCATCACAAGCTCTCACGGTCAACGAAGGATATTCCTTCTCCCAGGAAGACCCGATCAGACTCGGAATCCCAATTACAAGACATTTCGATAATGGTAAAATAAGACTAGCAAAGCCGCCCGGATGTGCCGACAAATCCCGATAGGAGCTGCACATATCTCGTTCTCAGGGCACACTAGATTGTCCAAACTTCCGGTAGGCCAGCCCGGAGTTGCCCCTGGTGGCCACCGGCGGCTGACAAGTTGGACCAACACTCAGAGGAGCACTGGCCCGGGGGGTTAAAAATAAAGATGACCCTTGAGTATGCAGAACCCAAGGGAAAAAGGCTTAGGTGGCAAATGGTAAAACCAAGGTTGGGCCTTGCTGGAGGAGTTTTATTCAAGCCGAACTGTCAAGGGGTTCCCATTATAACCCAACCGCGTAAGGAACGCAAAATCAAGGAACATAACACCGGTATGACGGAAACTAGGGCGGCAAGAGTGGAACAAAACACCAGGCATAAGGCCGAGCCTTCCACCCTTTACCAAGTATATAAATGCATTAATTAAATAAGAGATATTGTGATATCCCAACAAATCCATGACCCAACAAGGAACAAACTCCAATCTTCACCTACAACTAGCAACGCTATAAGAGGGGCTGAGCAAAGCAGTAACATAGCCAAACAACGGTTTGCTAGGACAAGATGGGTTAGAGGCTTGACATGGCAACATGGGAGGCATGATATAGCATGTGGTAGGTATCGTAGCATAGGCATAGCAATAGAGCGAGCATCTGGCAAGCAAAGATAGAAGTGATTTCGAGGGTATGGTCATCTTGCCTGAGATCCCGCAAGGAAGAAGAACGAGTCCAAGAAGAAGACAAACGGATGTAGTCGAACGGATCCTCACAACTCCGGAACGAAACCGAAGCTAACGAGAGAAGCAACCCGGAAAGAAACAGGCAACATAGTAAACAACCAACACATGAACATGGCATGATGCACAACCAAGTATGATGCATGTCCGGTTTAATGAAGCATGTCATGGTAAAGTGCAACAAACAACACTACAAATTAAGTGGAGCTCAATATGCCACGGAGTTGCATATTGAAGAAAACACCACATGACTTATTTAGTTCTCTCTTGTTTAGGTACTCAACAATATTAAATGTTGGTTAGCATGGCAAGAGGTGAAGCATAGTAAAACTACCTATCTAGGCAAGTTTAAATGAGTCCGGAACAACAAGCAACAAATCCGGAGAATCCTCATGTGCATATTTATGGATTTGGTATTTTTCTGACCTAAACACAATTTTAGAGTTGTTAAACATGCAAAGTGATGCCACCAAGTTAAACTAGGCATTTTTCTACCCCATTTACATATAAAGTTTATTAAATTTGGAGCTACGGTTATTAAGTTATGAATTAAAGCATTTTAGCATGGCATAGGAGAAAATTTAACCAAACAGAATTTTAAACATTTCAAACATAGATTAAAGTTGGATATTATGAATCTAGACAAAATTCTAAGCAAGTTTCATATATAAATCATTTTAAACCGATGCACGGTTATTAAGTTATTATATGCATGAAGTTTAGGGACCTTTCTATTAAAACTGCAGCCTCAGGATTAAAATCAAAAGGATGTGCGGAAAAAAAACATGTCTCGGGCCACATCTGAAACAGCCCACTTGGCGGCTTGCGGCTCACCTAGCTGGGCTCAGCCTAGGTCGGTGGAGGCGGCCCAGGGGGCGCTGGAGCAGGCCGCTGGAGAGGGGTGTGAAGCCGGCCCACACGGGGTCGACGCGGTCAACGGGCACCGACAGGGTCGAGCGGTCGGCGGCGCTCCTCCGCGCGGAGCGGGACGACAGCGGCAGCTTGGCGCGTCTCCGGCGGTGGAGGAAGGCAGATCCCGTCGGGGATGGATGGATCCGGGCAGTGGGGGCCGGATCCGCCGCCGGAGCAGGGCGGCAGCAGGGAGCCGGCGACGAACTCCATGGCGGGGGTGGCGAGGATCACTGCACGGGAGAGGAGAGAGGTTAGGGAGAGGCAGGGATATGTAGAGGAGGGGCGGCGGAGCTGGCCTGAGGCTCGGCGGCGGCAGAGCCAGCCGGCGGTGGCGGGGCGA